>NW_007259927.1:484691-536193 GCF_000164805.1 Carlito syrichta
TTTTTTTTTTTTTTTTTTTAGAGATGAGTTCTTACTATGCTACCCAGGCTGGTCTTGAACATGGGCCCAAATGATTCTCCCACCTTGGCCTTTCAAAGTTCTGTGATTACAGGTGTGAGCCACCATGCCTGGCACAAAGATTAATTTTATGTTTTCATATCGGGATATAAATTATTGGTTCAGATAGTAGAAAGTCTACATAGGTGAATGGTACTAATTCCTCATCATTCATTCCCCCGCCCCGTAAGGTCCTGGCTATTTTTCAATCCACCTCATGATTTTTCTTTGTAGAATGCAAATCAAACCCATTTCCAATACGTATATATTTTAAAATCAAATATGTATGCCTTCTACTCATTTGCATGTCTACCACCTGAATGCAAAGTCACATCACTTCAAGCCTTCATTTCTACAAATGCATCATCATCCATTCCCCTACCTTCTTCTCCCAGTCAATCTCATGATGTCATTCTTGCCAGCTTCCTTTTCTTAAACTCAACTTCCATTGTGTTACTCCCCTGCTCAAGAACCCTCAAGGCCTCCCTACCATCATACACAGGGATTTTCAAAGGATGGATGACAGTATAGCCGCTGTATTAGTCAGAGTTCTCCAGAGAAACAGAAGTAGTAGGGTGTGTGTGTGTGCATGTGTACCTGAGAGAGAGATGCTGTACAAAGGGAGAACCCCCTCCAAAAAACCCTGGAATTTATTTATAAAAAATTGTGCATTCTTACATGTTTAAATTTCGGTCACCTTCAAAGTACACTCTGTTTCATTCGATACACCTATCAAGATGCTTTTTTCCACTGCTCAAAACAGTTTTTGAACTCATCAATTTGGATGTGTGTTAGTGCTTCTGCCATTTTTTGTTTCACCCCTTCCACATTGCCAAAACCTTTCCCTCTGGGGACTTTTTTCATCCAGGGAAGCATCCAGGGTGAAAAGGGAGGGTCGGGTACAGGGGTCATGCCGTTTCTGGTCAGAAACTGCTGGGTACTCAGTGCAGTGTGGGCAGGTTGTTCATGTAAATCACCCATCATGAAATGGGCACGTGCATTGGAAGAATTTTTAAAAATTCACTGAAGCTGAATGCAGCCTCTCACGACAACACTAGCTGGTACACTGGTGCCGATGGGTTCCAAGGACACTTACCTAGCTTGTACTACAAGGCGCCTGCCCTCCAAAAGATAATTCTAGTCGTTTTTGAGTCCCTCTCGTATATCTCTCTGAACTGAATTTAGCTTTCCTCCCCACAGTTCTTCTTCACATCAGCAAGATTTTCAAACGAATTCATATTTTTAACCTGTTTTTATTATAAAAATCCATAGCTATTTAACAGCAGTCAGATAGAAATGTGGCATTCTGTAAACAGGCAGGTTAGTGACCAATACAATCATGGTGGGTCTTATATTTTGAAACTGCCAATATTTGACCATTAAATCTACAAAAATGGCAGCTTGATGCAGATTAACCATTATCCATGGAACAAGGACTTGCTAACAATGTTGAACAGATTCAGAGATACTGATGTTGACATGTATTTGGTAGAGACTCAGTACCTGTTTAAAAAATCCAAACCTAAATTCCGTTCTCTTCGGATTTCTGGTTCTCTCTATACAGTCAACTGGAGGGTGAAAGATTTTAGTTTTGAATTTGGAGGAAAATGGAAAGACTCCCAAGGTATGTTTAGACCTGAGCCATGTGTCTGACTCATGGAGTGTGTGTTTTACTGGAGAATACTGGTTGGAGATATTGTTCAAGCAGTAACTATCCTTGCCCCAGCCACGAGGACCAGTGTCAAGGTTCCCCTCTATGGATCCCTGTTGCCTTTGGGATAAATTCATAGCTCTGATAGGTGGTAGATAAAGCCAGCCTTCACGCCAGCCTCATTTCCAACCATTCTCAATCCTACTGTGGCAGAGATGTTTGTTGACCAATCAGATTAGTGTGCCTCTTCCAGAATGTAGAGTTGTCCTAGGAAAAGTCTCCCAGCCAGGAGTCACGTTTCTTGGTGCATCTAGGTGGGACCATGCATCTAGCTCTGGCCAGTGAGGTGTCAGTGGGACTCATGAGTGACACTTCAGTACAGAGAGTGCTAGTACCATTCTCTCTCTCTTCTTTTAGAACACTGGCTAGATGTCGCCAGGATGACCTTGAAGCCACAGACAAAATCAAACTATGTCCCAGAGTCACCATTTGAGGAAAGCTACCCTGAAGTCTTCAGAGCAAGAACTTGTACATTGGACTTGGTAAATAAGAAATACACCTTGACTTTTTTAAGCTGCTGAGATGTGGGGTTGTTTGTTACAGCAGCACAACCTAGCCCATCTTCATACCCTTACCCTTCAGCATTCTGAATCACTGTGTTCCCACAGTTTATCAATTTGTTTCACTTTGCCTGGCCTTACAAACTCTATTCTCTCTACCTATAATAACTTCTCCCTTCTTACCTGACAAATACCAACCCTTAGTTTAAATGACAGCTGAGTCACTTATTCTGAGTCCTTCTCTGACTTCTCTAAGTTGCTTCTCTTTTTCATACCCTCACTGTGCTTTGTACCACAGCCTCTGTCAAACCACGATGGAACAATGATCTTCTCAAAAGACCGTGAGCTCTCTGAGTCAATGCAGACATGAGGTCCTATTCTTTATGTTCAGAGCACTTAAAATAGGTCCGGCACATGTTAGTTCTCCACTCGTGAATTTTAGATTGGTCTAAGTAAATTGGGTGTGTGGGACTCTTTGGTTGTTCGCCTTAACTAGCAGACTGTAGGGTGGAGCTGGTCTGAACTGGTCAGAAGGCCTGAGAGGTGGCAGATATGTTCCACAGGAGCTGTGCGGTTCTTGCAATCAGCAAAGCACTTAAGAGAATCACCCAGAGTAAAGAAATGGGTCCTTAGAATTTGTCTTTTGCTATTCACTGACGGTTACAGGAAAGTAAAACTTTCTCACTTTCAGGATGTATGTTTTGAGTGGCTGTCTCCCAGAGTTCTGTCCAGAGACTTTCTAGAATTCATTTGCTTCTCTGCAAAATTTGGATTATTTTTTTACAGAGAACAATGAGGGAATAAAAGAAATTAAGTTAAAATGAAATGATGTTAGGCCTTTGTGAGATATACAATTAGTAAATATTTCTCTCATTCTGTGTGTTGTCTTCCCACTCTCTTGATGGTTTCTTTTCCTGTGCAAAAGTTTTTCAGTTTGATGAGGTCCCACTTGTCTATCTTATCCTTTATGGCACGTGCTTTGGAGATATGATCAAGAATTGGTTCCTGGCCGGGCTCAGTGGCTTAGCCTATAATTCCAGCACTTTGGGAGGCCGAGGACAGTGGATTGTCCGAGCCCGCGGGTTTGAGACCAGCCTAGGCAACTTGGCGAGACCTCGTCTCTACAATAAATAAAAAATTAGCCAAGTGTGGCAGCACGCGCCTATAGTTCCGGCTACTTGGAAGGCTGAGGTGGAAGGATCGTCGGAGCCCAGCGGTTCGACACTGGGGTGGCCATGAGTGTACCACTGCTCTCCAGCCTGGACAACACAGTGAGACTGCAACTTAAAAAAAAAAAAAAAGAATTGGTTGCCTACTCCAATGTGGTACGTATACATGATAGAATATTACACAGCCATAGAGAAACAAAACAATGGACATCGAAGCAAATTCAATGGAGTTGGAGACCATCACACTTAGTGATCTATCACAGAAACAAAGAAACAAATACCACATGTTCTTACTCATCAGTGGGACCTGAACATTAATCACAATAGCACTAGGGAGGGATCGGCAATCGTGGGACATTGTCAGGGGCAAATAAAATCACAAAGGGTGCCTGGGGAAGTGAGGACCAGTTGGAGGCCCAGACTTCACCTGCACACACATTACTTATGTACCTAATCCTGACTTGCACCCTATATCTTTATAATAAAATAAAGTCAAAAATAATATAAGGGAGGGAAAGGGAGGTGGGATTAACTGTGGTCAATATCTGTCTGGGGACGGGGGGGACACAAGGGTACCTGAACGATGCATATTTGTATACCTAACTCTTAACTGTACCCCACAATTTTAAAATAAAAAACGTTTTAAAAATATATATATAAAATAAAATAAAGTGAGAAATGCTTTTCACGGGAATGTTTTATTGCCTTTGCCTGAGTTTCTAAAGTAGCTTATAAGGTGAAAACACTGCTTTCGTAAAAATGGAATACTATTGGTTACATGAAATCCTGTCCCTCTTCCTTCAGATTCGCTGGAAGAAAAGTCCCTCATTCCTTGGGGTTGCTGACGACGGCCGTGGTGGAGTAGGAGTAGGGGCTGAGCAGAGCCGCGATGGTGTAGCGACGGGGACCCGCGTCGTTGGCTGTGAACACCACCTAGGGGAGAAGACAGGCTCTGTTTCCAAGTCGCCCAACCGAGGTGACCCGCAGACAGACACACCACTGCCAGCCCAGGGCCAAATTGATTATTCTTATGTTATTGTCTTACTTTTTGGAACAGTTTGAACAAAAAGTAAAAGCTCAAACACACTGGCCTTGTGTGGTCCTACGAACGAGTTTTTCATGACTTCCAGTAGAATCGGGTCTTTTGCAAATTCACACCAAAATCAGGGTGGCATAGGCCTGAACGAGGGAGATCGCAGAGAGTCCAAAGGCTTTTGTCTGTTTTCTTGGTTTTAGAAAAAGGTGGGGATTGCTGGACATGGTGGCTCACACCTATAATCCCAGCACTTTGGGTAACCAAGGTGGGAGGATTGCTTGAGCCTCGGAGTTTGAGACCAGCCTTGGCAACATAGCAAGACCTCGTCTCTACAAAAAATAATTTAAAAAAATTAAGCGGACGTGATGGCATGTCCCTGTAGTCTCAGCTACTTGGGAGGCTAAGGCAGAAGGATCACCTGATCCCAGGAGGTCAAGGCTGCGGTGAGCTGTGATCTTCTCACTGCACTCCAGCCTGGGTGACAAAGTGAGACTCCAAGTCAAAAGAAAAGAAAAAAAGAAAAAGATGGAAAGTAAAAACTGGCATTCAGTGATTGAAGGTCTGCTGAGAATGGTGACTGCCAACCTCACCACACAATTAGAGACCTAGAATTCTGGAGTTGGAAGGGAACATTTGTCTCATATTACACATAAACAAACCATCTTTTGAATTTGTGTGTTGCTCCAGTCTATGCAGTGAAAAACAACACAAAGAAGGAAAGACTCCTGTCTCCAAGCCCAGAGACTTTATTCCCACTATTCTCTGCATTTTCTAACGTGAAAAACTACGTTTTGATGTATAGAACACGTAATTATATATGGAGTAAAAGCGACCGGGTACAGTGGCTCACACTTGTAATCCCAGCACTTTGAGAGGCCAAGGCAGGAGGATCTCTTGAACCCAGGAGTTCGAGACCACCCTGGGCAATATAGTGAAAGCTCATCTCTACAAAAAAATTTAAAAAATAAATACATAAAAATTTAAATTTGAAAAAGAAATATGAAGTCAAAGCACCGTAGGGCTGTATTGACAACACGAGCAGAGCGTGCAACATCTTGGTGGAATTTGGAAACATGCATGCAAGCAATGGAACTCATTTTAGCTTTCACGCTGGGCAAATTGTTTAACCGGTGCTTCTGTCAAACTCAGCAGAGTGTCTGAGATTCATGTGCAGGGATGGTTTAGCTGTTCAGAGGCATGTCGGGATGAATCTGGTTCAGGAGAGAGGTGGCGGGCAGTGAGGACATGTTCAATTTTGTTCTTTTTTATACAGGCCTTGAGCTGAGCTTTGGATACACTCTGGATAAATGCATTTTGTTCCAAATATGGGTAAAGGAAACCTGAATGACTCAGGGACAGGAGGAAAAAAGATCTGAGTGGACCATACCAAAAACAAACACAAAACATCCAGCAAGAGGAGGGGAGGACCCCCCAAGAATCTCTCTGTGGGAGAAGGGCTCCCCTTAAGGCCAATTCCCTGAAGCATTAGGGAAAACTTCTTTTCCCTTTTGGCAACACTGGCCTTCAGTCCTACTTGATGCTTCTTGAAAAAAATTGTAAGAGGCATCATCTGTGTTCAAAAATCCATAAAGCAGCCGGGCTCGGTGGCTCAGCCTGTAATCCCGCTCCTTTGGGAGGCTGAGGTGAGTGGATTGCCTGAGCCCGCGGGTTCGAGACCCGCCTGGGCAGGCGAGACCTCATCTCTACAATAAATAAAAAAAATTAGCCCGGGCGTGGTAGCATGCGCCTGTAGTTCCAGCTACTTGGAAGGCTGAGGGGAAGGATCGCCAAAGCCCAGCAGGTCGAGGCTGTGGTGACCGGGAGCAGCCACTGCACTCCAGGCTGGGTGACAGAGTGAGACTCCAAATAATAATAAAAAAAAAAAATCCATAAAGCAAAGAGGCCCATGAGCTCCAAAGGAAATTTCCCACTTTTCCTTGCTAAATCTAATGAGAACTCCTGGGCCGTTGTCCTAGGAAGAGGTGACCAGCTCTGAAAAATGCAACTTTCTGGGAGCCCTTTATCAGAAGTCACAAGGAAAGAGCTCATGGTGGAGCGCACCCTGCACCAGTCGTAGAGTTAAGGTACTGGAATTCGTGTCTCACTACTGACTCTTGTTCCCCATGACCATTTGGGTACAAGTTGGGCTCATGGCCCTGCCTAATCTGTTTTATAACAGTCCCTTCTCCTCCACTGCAAGGGCAAGGATGTGTTTTCACTTCCAAATGTCTAGCATCCAGCAGAACGCTAAACCTATGAAAGGATTTTATTTTAGAAATGTTTGTTGAATGAATACTAGAAGAGTGAATAACAGACAAGGAAGCTGAGATCTTGATGAAAAGGAGTGACATATCATAGACAGTATGGCAGTGAATCTCTTCAGATGGTTCCGTCAGGCTGAGACCCAGGTGTCGGGCAGACAAGGGTCCCCGGCATGCAGACCCGTTGCTCAAGGCTAGAGGCTGAGACCCTAGGGGAAATCAATGTCTTGTGGTGGGCACCGCCCAAACCCTGTACCTGCTCCAACAGGCTCAGGGTCTTGCCACCTGGCCGAGGAGGAGCCAGAGACATGCTTCTTGGTAGATGCATGGTGAACTGTGAGCCCCAGAAGTCAAACAGGCCCCCATAGTTTCCCTGGTAACACCATCTACTGAAAAGTATCATTTAATGTCAAATGGAAGTCTCATCCATGACCAAACCAGAGAAAATCATTCCTTTTATGATGACCTATTTTTTGATGGAATTAGTTGAGCTTTAACTCTGACCAACATGTCTGGATTCCATTTCCATGACAGCCATCTGTTTTAAATGACTTAAGAAATTAAGACGAGGGGGAGGCAGGGAGATTGGGCCCAAGTATAAATGTCTGAGAATCCTTTCCACTTCATAAGCAGAGGAATACAGTGCGTTATCAATGTGGTGGGGTTTTTTTGGCTTTTTACAGGGAAAATGCTTCCTGAAACACGCTGAGATGTCCCAGATTTGAGGCTGGACTTAGCTTGAACTCTATTTGCAAACATTTCTACTCCTCCACTTTCTGGCCATGTGACCTTTGACCGTTATTTGACTTCCCATTGCCTCACTTTCTGTATCTGCAAAATGGGGTAATAGTAGCACGGACCTCAATAGCTTGTTCATGAGGATTAAGTAGGTTAAATATAGAAAACATGTAGAATCATGTCTGGCACATGATGGATGCTTGATAAATGTTATCTATTGTGTTGCCACTATTATTTTGAATTTACTGTCTGTATATGCATCGCCAAGAATTGTTTATCCAAACCTCTGGGGGGCCAGATGTGTTCTGGAATGGAGAATTGTTCAGGGTTTTGAGAAAAACATGGCTCATGTTTCTTTTGTTACATTATCCTAAGTGGGGTCTGGAGGGCTGTCTCATACTTAAACATATTCTTTCTTCAGCAAACAAATATGTGTATGGCATGGAGTGAATGAACTGAAACAGCACCAAGTTCAGATCATGTAACTAAATAAATTTTCACCAGACTCCAGAGAACGTTTGTTTCTCAGTGTGTTGTGGGTTTCTGATTGTCAACTGGGGTCATTCAGCACTTTCTTTATAACATTTCCATGGTAAGGTGCAGACTGTGCATCTCCTGAGCTTCAGCACAAAACCTAGAAACAACTCAGTAGTCTAGACACTCACCTCCGCGTATTCATGGAACGGGGTGATGCCAAGCGCCTTCCAGTAGGATTTGGTGTCTAATTCCACTTTGTACACCGCTTCTACAAATGCCTCATCAGTTGTGAGCCTGTGGAGCTCTCCAGACTCACTGGTTTTCCTGGAAGGTATGAACACCTGGGTTAAGTTAGGCAGGAAGGGAATCAAGGGCATGACAAAGTGACACTCCACACACAGGCTCATGTGTATGTGTGTGGCTGTGTATGTGTGTTAGATACATTTTCTCTCAAGCAAATCAGGAGGAAAAAAACTCTTGTAACTGTCTGAAATTAAATGGCAAGAAATTTGTAGAAACTTTTCAAAAAGCTCTCTATAGATTTTTTTCTCTTATGTGAACAAAATATAGGTATAATATTTACTTTTAAAAAAATTCTTGTGAATGGGAGTGGTGGCTCATGCCTGTAATATCAGCCTTTTGGGAGGCCAAGGCGGGAGGATTGCTTGAGCCCAGGAGTTCAAGACCAGCCTGGGCAATATAGCAAGACCTCATCTCTACCAAAAAAAAAAAAATTTTTTTTAATGTCCTCGTGATTCACGGTTAATGATTGGGTGGAAGTTCATGACTATCCCTGGAAGGAGCTATAACTCTGATTTCCCAGGACAGCAGGGTCTCACTCCTATCCTCTGTGGTGTAAAGATACCCTCCAAAGACAGTGTCATTTGTGCACACAGTGGGAAGCCTAAACAAAGAGATATTCAATTCTTTGTCAGCAACAAATATTAGGCAACTTACATTTCCATGTAAGAACCAGCTCAATAGTTGAATGTTAGAAATTGTTCTCCAGAGGCTGAGGTGAGTGGATTGCCTGAGCCCGAGGGTTCGAGACCCGCCTGGGCAGGCGAGACCTCATCTCTACAATAAAATCAAAAAATTAGCCGGGCGTGGTAGCGCACGCCTGTAATTCCGGCTACTTGGAAGGCTGAGGCGGAAGGATCGCCGCAGCCCAGCAGGTCGCGGCTGCGGTGGCCAGGAGCGGCCACTGCACTCCAGTTTGGATGACAGAATGAGACTCCAAATCAAAAAAAAAAAAAGAAATTGTTCTCCATTAGACTATAAAAATGAAGACAGATAAAAATAGAAGTTGTCTTTACTGACTCTGATCGTGCCCCCTTCCTTTCTTTTCACTTCCTTTTTTCTTTTTGCTCTTGATACAAGAAAAAACAAGAACATTTGAATATTTTTGGTGTCCATTCTATCTCTCTCTTAGAATAGTCTCTTAACCACTTTCCATATTGTGCTTGGCATTTTCTGTAAACATAAATGAATTAACAAATAAAAACTCATTTAAAGCCAGACCAAAGACAATATCTTCCCTATGATGGGTGAAGAATCAGAGTGTGGTTCTTGAGGTTCAATTAAAACCCAACAGAAGGCATAAATACTTAGCAATTCCTCTTCTACTTGGTGCTGAGCATTTCTTGGTTATTCTTTTTTAGGTTAGGTTGTTTAGGTTTATTAACATGTATTTTCTTTGAAATTCTTGCTAGTGGAGGTAGGCGTACTCTGTGAAAGTTGTAACGCACCTAATGAAGGTGACAAGTCATTTTTACACATGACACTGGGTGACTATGAGGTCAGTCAGTGACTGGACTTTGCTTCAAATGTCTCTTTCTTCTGTGTTTTTCTTATTGAGCTTGACATCCCTCAGCCTTGCACACAGTAAGTTCCCTGAAGTGTTCATTAGACAGAAGTCCTGGCTTCTGGGTGGTCTAGTTAAACTATAGACAGGTGTCTTGTCAATCCTATCTCCGAATTTCCTTCTTTTCAGTCATGAGTTAATAACCATTGTACATCTTCCCTAAAATTCCAGACTCTCAGCTTGGGTGTTACTGGGCACCAGGGAATCTGGAAAATTCCTGAAATCACATACACATTTTGGGGGGGGCATGGAGTCTGTAGTCTTTACCACCTACTTCAAATGGTCTGTGACCCGAAAAGGTTGTAAACCACTGCCAGAAGGGAGGAGTTCCTGACTCCTTTTTTGCCCTCCCATCTCCCCTAAATGATGCTCAGGCTCCTGGTGCCCTCCCAGCTAAGCAAAGCAAGAAGAGGGCATCCTTCTGAGGGCACACTTGACCTCTGTCTGCATCTTCCATATCCTTATAGACTCTCTAGTGGATGACGTGAGCCTCTCTCTAACAAGTGGAGGGAAGAAAAAACCAAGTCCCATGGAAAGGTTCTTGACAGGGCTTACCCAGAGGCGAATGGCTCCCAAGTCTCGTCAGCAGCCCTTTTAAATACTTTCACAGCCACATTGACAGCAGGGCTGCCTCGGACGGCATCTAGTACTTTGACCATCAGAGGACACTTGGATTCCCCAGGGCCCTGCACATTGGGAAGACAAGTGAGAAGTTAGCAAAGTTGGTCAGCAGGAAAGGATTTATTCTTTATGGTGTTAGAAACTGGAACAAAAGAGGAAGTCCACACTGATCCCATTATCAGGAACATAAGTATTGACAATTAATGAGCTTCCTTATTTAGTACAACACAGACATGATTGTTTCCAAAACAAAAATGGTTTCTGCCTGCAGACATGCTGCTATTGACCAGGGATGTATTTAATGAACTTTAAGAGAGAAAATGGGCCCTCTGAGAACAGCTACTTTGTTAAACCTCCTCATCTGAGTGGAATTACTAAAAAGATGCAATGTCCCATATATAGGGCCAACTCGTTTTTCCCATGATCATTTTAGTCAGTGTGGCTACAGTAATTCCCTCTTACTAGTTGCTGTGAAATAATGTCGGACTACCTCCGGGTCTATTTTGTAGTGTTAGTTTATTCTTCTAGAGGATTTAGGAACTAGATATCTGACTAGACTGTTGTTCACCAAGTCTTTCAAAGATTAATCAATGCACACATTTTGATTAGCTACAGGGTCAGAAAATAATCTCATGCCATTTGTTCCCCCAAATAAAGTTTATGAAGGGATGCTTCTCTGAAAATCCAATATTAACAGCTTCATTAATATCATATCTTTATTTCTTTCATCTAGCTGAAGAAATTGAGGTACCAGGCATTGCAAACCCCGTGCACCAAAGCAACGAGGGAGAGGGCCCAGAGTCTAAACCCCAGTTCAGTAAGCTCTGCAGAACTTCATTTTTTGAGTTTTGAATCAATGATATTAAAAATAGATGCTGAAAACCCTTGTCCTAGAAACAAAATTGGCTGGCAAAGGTGAAAGGATTGACTTCTACTTCGAGTTTACATCTTAAATGAATAAATGAGGCTTCCCAGAATCAAACACTTACCGCAGGGTCAGCCTCAGACACAAATACCAGTCCAGCAAGGCAAAGTAAGAGCAGACGATGAGAAGCCATCCTGCCTGGGACGCGTGAACTTCTGTGATGGTTGTTTCCAGCATGGGGTTTTATACTCACCTCTCCCGAGCTAGGCTGCTTATCCCTGTCAATCTGACTCCAAACCTGCTGATTCTGATTATTGACTTAGTCAACAAAGGGAGAATAAGTAACTCACACAAATATGAACCTTGTCTAGAGAGATTAGAGCGTCAGAACATTAGCTCTATGAAATATTCTTAATAGGTCATTTGACCAGCAAGATCACCAAAACAAAACAATCAGAACAAAATAAAAATAGTCTTCTTCCTGCATGGCTGCATGCAGCAACATTCTTGGGATTTTTTTCCTTTCCCTTACCTATTTCTATGCATGGCTTCCATTTTCTACACATTTTTGTCTTTCATTGTAGATGACAGATGCAAGGTGTAATAATTCATGTTGAATGACATTTGGCCGTACAGGCTTAAATATAGTGCATTAGAAAATGTCATTGCACTTAGTGTATGCCCATGGGTCAACACAGAAAAACATTTGGCAGGGCTCACATTTTTAAAAGCCTATGTCTTAGCCAAGCCAAGTCATTTGGAAACTTTGCTTAGTCAGCAATTTCTCCATAATTTGTGTGTGTGTGTGTGTGTGTGTGTGATGCCCAGATAAGGTTCACCTCAACCCAAGGAAAAATGGCATATTTCAACTTTGACTTGATGAGCCTGAAATACAGAAAACCAAATCTTCTTTACTGTATCTCCTACATCAGGCATTCAAGGAAAAGGCTACCAGCTGGCTTTTGTCAAAATCAAACTTTCTGGAAAGAAGTAGAGATAACTATGAGAACTAGAAGCCATGGTTGATGACAAGTTCTTTTACTCCTGGCTGACGTACAGGATGATTTGACTATTTGTTGGTAAGTACCAACTCCTGTGTATATGTGGGCATTTGTATGTATGACTATGTTCATGGATAAATACTGTCAATACTGTCAATACTGTCTCTGTATTTCCTTCAGTTACCAGGCACCAGGGAATCTGGAAAATTCCTGAAATCACATATACATTTTGGGGGAGGGGGGTATGGAGTCTGTAGTCTTCACCACCTACTTCAAATGGTCTGTGACCCAAAAGGGTTGCAAACCACTGCCAGAAGGGAGAAGTTCCTGACTTCTTTTTTCCCCTCCCATCTCCCCTAAATGATGCTCAGGCTTCTGGAGCCCTCTAAGCTAAGCAAAGCAAGAAGAGGACGTTCTTTCTGAGGGCACATTTGACCTCTGCTCACATCTTCCATATCCTTATAGACAAATATGGAGAAGACATAAGAAAGGCAAGCATTTGGGACAAATATATGTCAAGGGTGAGTTTGAAGCATTGAGAGTTGGGGGACATTCCCGAAACTGACAGAGTCAAGTTGGGAGAAATTCAACAAGAAATCATGAAGGATAAGGCCTTCTAGGAATATGGAAATGTGCAGGAGATGACTTGGAAAGAGTGGGCTGACCACAGGAAAGCAACAATGAACAAACCCAGTCGAAGGCGTGACTATAAATAGAATCTTAGAGCCTGAGAGTCTGACTAAGAAGTAGCTGAGGGATTTGGAGCAGGATGACCTGAGTCATCTGACGTAGTCCTGCTGCCAGTTTCCTGGATGACCTTTCCTGAGTTATTTAATATCTCATATACTCAGCTTACTCGTGTGTAGAATAGAAATACCTACTTTTCTACTTCAAAGGACTGTTCTAATAACTTTTAATAAGAGATGACAGAAAAGCATTTTGTAAACTGTAAGCCACTCTCTTGGTGTGAAGGTATAACTGTAATATAATTTGGTTCAACATTCCATTCATGCCTCAGGAGGAAATCATTTCTCAACATTTCTCGTATACAATCATCCAAAATTCTCTTGATGATTTCTCATTGCTCAGAACCAAGACGGAGCCTTTTTTCTGGTTATGGATCCTAAACACTTGAATGTTCTTTCACAACCCAAGCAAAATCTTCCACTCATGCGTTTTCGTACTGTACTCTGTTGGAACCAAGAATCGTCTCCTGTAGACCTTGGGCACTGGCAACCCTCAGTGGCCACCCGCCCATAGACATGTTAAACATGGACTGCAGTGTCTTTTCAAGCGTTTTGAAATAGCTGCTAAAATTAAAAATTGAGAGGTGTTATATAAAAAAGTTGGAATCCTGGCTTCTCCTGAGAAACCAGAAAAGATGGCAGCACTAGACCCACATTCATACATCCCAGCAACCAGGGGAGATCACGCTCAGACATCACGACTCCCTGGGCCTCCCTTCCAGCTCCGAGGCTGGGTGTCATTCTAGTGACATATCACTATGGGAGTTTTTTCTTTTCTTACTCATGGCCTGTTTCTCTCATCCGTGTTCCTGCCCAGCCTTTTGAAAATTTGAGTTTGTGATTACTGGTCTTCCACCAGCCACTTAAGAGGAGAATGACAGCTTAGTTTCTTTTTGCCAAAGAGACATGCCCACATCTTTGAATAAATCCTCTTCTGACATAGTTCCTGTAATCCTCACCACCCAGAAATTCCTCCTCCAACCTACTCCCATCAGTCAAAGTTTCTCTGCAAATGTGATGCTCTGACACATCCTCCAGATAAGATCAGGCCAACCTACGGGACATTAAAACAGTTGTCTCCCTTGGCAAAAGCAAATACTGCAAATGTGATACCCTGAGTATATATTTTTTCCTTGAGTCCATTTTTTTAAATGCATACCTAGGCTGCAGTGGTGTGATTATGGCTCAATGTAACCTCAAGCTTCTGGGCTCAAGTAATCCTCCTGCCTCAGCCTCCTCCTGAAGAACTAAGACTACAGCATATAGCACCACTCCTAGCTAATTTTTTTTTTTGAGTTGGAGTCCAACTCCATCACCCAGGCTGGAGTGCATTGATGCTCACGGCCACCCCAGTGTTGACCTGTTGGACTCCGGCGATCCCTCCGCTTCAGCCTCCCAAGTAGCCAGAACTACAGGTGTGTACTACCATGCCTGGCTAATTTTTTGATTTATTGTAGAGATGAGATCTCACCATGTTGCCCAGGCTGGTCTCAAACCCCCAGGCTCAGGCAATCCTCTCACATCGGCCTCCCAAAGTACTGGGATTACAGACTTGAGCCACCATGCCTGGCCTAGCTAATTTTTAAAAAAAAATTTGTAGAGATGAGGTCTTGCTATGTTGCCCAGGCTGGTCTCAAACTCCTGGCCTCAAGTGATCCTCCCGCCTCAGCCTCCCAAAGTCCTGGAATTACATGTGTGAGCCACTGCTCCAACCCCCTGAGTACATTTGCAACTGTATAGCTGTGAGCTGCATCCATCAGCACTGCCCATTGTGATCTGTTGGTCACAATAATCTAAAATTACCATACATTATCCATCATCCTGTGCTTTGACCTTTTATGAATTTTAACCTAAATATGAGAACCTATGATACATCTCCTCCTATTAGTTCCAACTCACCACTCAATCTTACTGACATCATTTAATAGTGGTATTTCTTGAATTGCTGTGGGTAAGTTTCTTTCTTAGAGCACCCTCCAGGCTTTATGCCCTTGGCCACTTTGACTTGGTTGTCTTCTGAACTATCATTGATCTGGAAATTATTGATAAAATTTCCATTTGAACAAGACAAGAAAATGGGAGAAAGTGAGGCAGTTTAGACTATGGGGAGGATCCTGATCTGATTGGAAATCATTAATAAACCTTACAGAGATCAAGATTTTATTTTATTTTTTTAAATTTTTTGATTTTTTTAATTAATAGAATTGGGGTCTCACTATGTTGCCCAGGACTATCTTGAACTCCTGGGCTCAAGCAATCTTCCCACCTCATTCACCCAAAGTGCTGGGATTACAGGTGTGAGCCACCTTGCCCAGCCTCAAGATTATTTTTTAATGTGAAAAGAAGAGAAAATATTGGCAGAAGCTTAATGACCAAATGTAGGGAGTCTGGAATCAAAGTAAGAGAGCTTCAGGAGAAGTTTGCAGTGTTTTAGGTTAGAGAAGAGCAAGCCTAAAGCACAAAGAAGAAAAACAAAACAGGGAGAAAGAAATGCAAGGCTTTTGTTTTTCGTTTTTTTTTTTTTTTTTTGTCCAAGAAATGTTTGTATGGAACAAATAGTAATGATAGAGACCAGGAAAATCTAACGCTTCTTGCCTAAGATGCAAGCTATGATGTAAGACAGTGGTAGGGCTAAACAGAGACTCCCAAAGATTAGAGGGCCTTCCTTTCCCATGCTTACTTGAGTTTGTGAACGCTCTTTTGGGAGGACCGTTCCATAGGATCCATGAAGAAAAATGAATGAAGATCAAGGGTTACTACATTCCTGGAGCCCTCAGTGGTTGCTGTAGATACCTTGTCTCTCGAGCAATCTCAGCAGCTGGACTCAATGCCACAAAACAAAAGAAGCATCAGTGAAACATTTATTTCTTTTCTTAGCCATGTACTGGCTTTCTTCACAATCTGACTGTGGGGCTGTGACCGGATCATCATCCTAAGTAAACTGACTCAGAAACAGCAAACCAAATACTGCGTGTTCTCACTCATGTGGGAGCTAAACAGTCACAAAGATGGAAACAATAGACACTGGGGACACCAATGGGGAGGGCTAGGGTTCACAAACTACCTACAGGGCACAATGTTCACTATCTGGGGAATGGATCACCTGAGACTCAATCTCCACCACTACACAATATGTCCATGAAACAGATATGCATGCGTACCCCTGAATCTAAAATTAAAAAAAAACAAATACAAGCTCTGTGGATTCCCAGCAGTATCCTATGGTTAATGGGCAACTCAGCCTGGCTCTTAGTTTACAGTTCTTCTGCCCTTTCCCTTAAAATAAACAGGCTCATCTAGGAACATTTTTGATATCGTAGATAAATTGTTTCTTCTTCAATTATTTTCTGAGGGTGCGTGTCGACGGCTAGCCAGTGATTTGTTGACACTGAAATGCCCTTTTGTATTGCTGTGGGTAAGCTGATTAGCCAGAGTGGAGAGTTGGCTGGCCAAGTGCTTGGATGGAGCCTCATGATGGGGGTAAAAAGAGGGAGAATGATAGCATTTGGGGGCCCTTGGGTCTTTGCGGGTTAAAGAATTCAATTCTGTCAGCTCCCCTGGAGGTGACTAAACCCCGGGGGTTTGATGAATCGCAAGCAAATCATAAAAGACTCATTTTAAAACCATAATACCAATTTAATGAACAGTCAGATGGTTGCTGGGTAAACAAGAAACTGGAACAAAAGGGATCTGGCTAATTTTTTGAGAATATTTCATCAAGACTGCAGAAGAACCTAGGAAAGTTTTCTTATTACACGGCAGCACGTGCTTTTCTCATACTTGGGATGCTTGTGTCCTCCTTATCTAGCGTGTCTCTCCTCCAGAGAGTATGAGTCAACCCTGAAAAAGTTTTTCCTTTGACTCCTCTTTGTTCCCTGTCCATGTAGAGAACCATCCAAGGAAAGGCAAACTTTATCTAAGATATATTAACTAGACCATGTTAATTTTGTATTAGGTATAGTTTGAGTTTCATGGTTGAACTTTAGGGACCAACCTAATTGGGAGCAACAATTGAGAACCCCTAGTAATAAGTATCTTCCACAACTCTTATCCTGCATGCCACCATGCCCCATATTTGAGGATTAATATCATCAAGAATGGCAACCTCAGCCCCACCCCAGCTCGAGAACCCACCCTGTCTCTCTCTCTCTGGGAGACTTGGCTGTATGTCAGTAGCTCTGATAATTCAAAGCCAAGACACCCGGGCCTTGGTCCAGGTTCATATCTGTCCCAGTGATCACATGTGCTAAGGATTTTACTTATAAACAATCATTAGATGAAGTTAGACTTTTGTCTTCTAGAGTCACTCAAAGCTCACCACCCCCACCTATGGGGGGAGATATACAGACAAAAAGGAAGTTTAAGGCTCTTTTGTCTAGTTGGCAGGTTTTCGTTTAACCCCGCCCCTCCCATACAGCGAGTATGGCAAATAAGCTGGAGGTTGCAGACCACTTACATGGCCTATCTGGCCATGATCTGTGAAGGAAAGGAGGAAGCAGGGTATGGCCTGATGGATAGAGAATATGGAACAGAACAGTTTCCTCTCCAAGCATGACCTTGTGATGCTTTGCTTAGCCCGGTTTGCCAGGAGACTGCCCCAGGGTTTGGGTCAATAGCACCAGCTAGAATTAAAGAGAATTTATTTGGTTGACCTTATCTCTGTGTCTTCCTTAGAATCAGCTGTACTGAGTCTGTGGCCATAATCTAGGGTCCATATCTCAGGATCAAAAAAGAGAAGAAGAAGAAGAAGAGGAAGAAGAGGAAGAAGAGGAAGAAGAAGAAGAAGAAGAAGAAGAGGAGGAAGAGGAGGAGGAGGAGGAGGAGGAAGAGGAAGAGGAAGAGGAAGAAAGGAAGTGGAAAGAAGGAAGAAAGGAAGGGATAAAAGAAAAGAAAAGGAAATAAAGAAGGAGGGAAGGAAGGAAAGAAAAAGAAAGAAAAGAGAAAGGAAGAAAGAAAGAAAATATATTTCATTATTCAGTAAGAAACCGTTGATGAAGTAGACAATAATTCCCATAAGGTGGAAGTGACTTTGGACTCATGGAAAGCTTCCATGAAGAGTTGAGATTTAAGCTTGATCATCAAGGAGAAGCACAATCTACAGAGATGAAGAAGAATAGTGTGGGTCATTTCCTCTCCCAAACAAGTGAGGAGGCACTGATAGCCTCAAGCTGATGGGGATATGTAGAGAATTAGTGGCACAAGTGCTGTGGAACCAGGAATGGAGGACAATCCAAAACCTAGCAGCATAGAAGCTGACAGAAGCATCCATGTTAAAGGGCTAGGGTGAGAGGGTAAGACCAGGCATGAGGCAATGGGATAGTAACATAGACAGTAGGAGTAGTTCCAGAGGCTGGGATTTGATGGCATTAGGACCATAGAGGCTTCTGGATACTGTGCTTCCTTAAGCTTTATAAATGCATAAAAATAATTAAATACTATACATCTATATATAGCAGCACTTTGGGATAAATGGAAGAAACTTTTCCATCTGGAGGTGATGAGCCCCAGAAATTCAGCAGCTCCAAGCCCACCTGGCAACTCCAAGAGCAGAGTGACCATCCCTGTAAGCCATTTGTGACACCTGGTTTGAGAATTTCAGCCATCTCACTCTGAGGCCTAGTTAAAAGTCTTTGGTTATGATATTTGCTGCTGCTATGGTTGATTTTATTGGACTCTTGGAGTCTCTTCAGAGGAGGATAAGGGAGTTGCTCTGAGTACTGAGCTTATAGGATGAGGCAGCCTGTCCCCAAGATACAGAAACAGAAATGAGGGCAGGTGCTGAAGTGGAAGAAGACCAGGCTTGGTCTGAGAACAAGGAGTAGATAGAGCAGGGCCTATGGAGCCTATGGATTGTAGAAACCTAATGAGATGAGCCAGAGACACCATTTGGAGCTAGGTTGTGAAGGCTCTTTAATGCTCTCCTGTGAAGCTTGAGTTTTTCCTAAAAGCAAGAACACAGTTTAATTTAGGGCTATTACACATGGAGTACACGGCCTCGTGAAGTAAGTGAGCTCACCGCCACAAGGGTGCCCATCTAGAAGCTCACAGATCCTTAGTCAGGAGTATTGGCGATAGGGCTCTGCAGTGGGTTAGAGTTGGGAACCCATGACCTTCAAAGGCCTTTTCAATAACGTCTATATAAAGGAATGGCTGAGAGATCTGGGTGATAGAGGGATAGAGGGATGGGATAGAAACTAGGAAGATTGAACCCAGAGAAAGATGAAGGCTAGAGGAAGAAAATATGCAGACTGAATGGCCACTTAGGAAGCTCATATAGTTGTGTAATCAGTAGGGCCCAGACTGTGGATCAAGGTTACCTGCACCCTTGCCCTTCTGGAATTATTGGAGATCCTTGAGTCTGTATGTGCACTTGTATTTTCTCAATGAATGGTTATTAAAACTACAACTTCTATTATGTATAGGTCTGCATATGTTTTTTCATACTTTTTAAAGTTATATTGCACTATAATTTATAAACAATAAAAGTGTCCTTTTTTACATCTGAATTTTGACAGATGTATGTATGTAGTCACGTAACTACCACCAGAATCAGGAGTGAGAATATTTCCATGTGAAAAGTTCCCTCAAATCATTTTGTAATGAATTTCTTCCTTCCTCTCCAACCCCTGACAAACACTAATTTGTTTTCTGTCCCTATAGTTTTGCTGTTCACAATGTCATATACATTGAGTCATATAGTCAATTGCTTTGTGAGTCTGACTTTTTTGGTTGGCATAACTAAAAAAAAAAAAAAAAATCATCTATGTCTTTGCATGTTTTGTTCACTTTTTCTTTTAATTTATGAGTAATATTCAATTGAATATACTGCAATTTATTTATTCTTTTACCACTTAGCAGACATGTTTCCAGTTTTTGGTCATCATCTGATACTTTTTTAAATGTAAAAGACAATGTTCTTGAAAAGAGGGAGAACATAGCAGATATCCATAGGTAGCCTATATGAAATTGAATGAGTTGCCTAAGAACTTAAAACTTGTGTCATAAAAGACACTCCATAAAATCAGCATTAAATGAAACAAGCAGCATCATGCTAAGTCACCTCACCTTCATCTGGGCTCTACAAATTGTTGCTACCTGTGGGTAGAATTCAGGAAATCTGAACTACTGGATGGGAAAAAGTTATATCTTAATTTATACAAGCCTCTGATTGAAATTTAGCATTTCCTTACATTATGAATGCAGACAACAAGCCAGAGTAGTTATTAGCAGCACCTGTGACTTTGTCACCAATAGAAACCACAGACATTTACATATCACATCTAATTGATGACTATATTTTGAAATATCTTTAATGCTCATTACTACTTTAAAATTATGGTAGTTGTGTGTTCCAGAGCTAGATTTTTTTTTTTTTTTTTGAGTCAGGGTTGCATGCTGTTGCTCAGGCTGGAATGCTGTTGCATGATCCCGGCTCACTGTAGCCTCCAACTCCTGGGCTCAAGCTATCATCCCTCCTCAGCCTTCCAAGCAGCTGGGACTACAGGTGCACACTATCACGCCTGGCTAACTTTTTAATTTTTGTAGAGATGAGGTCTTGCTATGTTGCCTAGGCTGGTCTCGAACCCCTGGGCTCAAGCAGTTCTCATGGCTTCTCAAAGTGCTGGGATTACAGGCGTGAGCCACTGCACCTGGTTCAGAGTTAGATTTTATAACTGATAAAGGTGCATACATGTTACTATATCACAAATTGAAAAATATTTTAATCATGGCATTTCAATGCATTTGATTTTCTTTGTAATCCTCTGTATTCGATTTTATGAGCAATAAGGTTAAGAACCTGGGCAAAGGAACAGAATAACCCCCAGGTCAGCAAGGCTTGGCTGTGGTCTAATCGAATCCATTAGCAAATGTAAAGTAGAAAGAAAATGGCACTAATCCCTGGGATCTGTTGGCAGTGGAAGGAAATAAGAAAGAAGTTGTAGTGTTGGCTACTTGGAGAAGATTTATTATCTTATGGGCAGGCCTTTTGCTGGAGTGCGGAAGAGTGCTGCAAAGACTTCCCACGCAGATTTGCCAGAAAGAGAACATATTAGTCACTGGCCTGGGTGACTGCTGGGTTTTTTACAGAATATCACTCCATCGAAATTCCCAATTACACACACTTCAGTGTTTTAGTGAGCCTGGTTAGTGAGTCCATTCTGAAGTTTCTAATGAAACTGTTGTTCTGAGTCTCACCAGTGGACTTGGGGCATTGGCCAGCTGCAGTGAATTGATGAATTTACCTGGGTAATGTTCTCTGGGGAGAGGACCAGATGGGCCCCCTCTGGAGACACTCTGATCTCAGCAAATACCTGTCCTACAGTGGCAACAATAGTAATCTGGGCTGGTGTGGTGCTGCTGGTTACAGAAGGAAGGGACGGATGCAACAGACAGTGTTAAGCAAGGGCTGATGTCAGAGGGACAGGGTGTTGAGAAAGATGGAGATGCCAAAATGAGTCTTCAGTTTAGAACCTAAGAGGGTTAGAGAGGGTCTCTTTGACAGAGACATGGACAATGAATCAAAGTAACAACCGAACCCACTGAAGGTTTCACTTAAGAAAAGGGTAGTAATGAAATATTTAAAGGCAGAGGTTCAAGATGCAATGCAAACTTAACTTTTTTTTTTTTTTTTTTGAGTTGGAGTCTCACTCAGTCGCCTAGACTGGAGTGCAGTGGCCGCTCCCGGCTACCGCAGCCTCGACCTGCTGGGCTCTGGCGATCCTTCCGCCTCAGCCTTCCTAGTAGCTGGAACTACAGGTACGTGCTACCACACCCAGCTAATTTTTTGATTTATTGTAGAGATGAGGTCTTGCCAAGTTGCCCAGTCAGGTCTCAAACCTGCGGGCTCAGGCAATTCACTCACCTCAGTTTCCCAAAGTACTGGGATTACAGGCTGAGCCACCGAGCCGCTGCAAGCTTAACTTTCATTAGGCCGGGGTCGGTGGCTCAGCCTATAATTCCAGCACTTTGGGAGGCCAAGGCGAATGGATTGCCTGAGCCTGCGGGTTCGAGACCAACCTGGACAACTTGGTGAGACCTTGTCTCCACAATAAATAAACAAATAAAACATTAGCCGGGCATGGTAGCGCATGCCTGTGGTTCCGTCTACTTGGAAGACTGAGGCAGAAGGATCGCCGGAGCCCAGCAAGCTGATGCTTGAGTGGCCATGAGTGTGCCACAACACTCCAGCCTGGGCGACAGTGACACTCCAACTCAAAAAAAAAAAAAAAAAAGGTATCCTGGCAACAATCACATGCTTTCCTAAGACCGAGTCTTTAGTGTCCTGAAAGAGGCTGTCCTAGACACATGAACCATGGGAATGGAACAATAGGGGGATGCCTAGGTTGATCTGCTTCACCACTTGGAGATGGAGAAGTATGAGTGATTTTTCCACTTGGCAGGACCCTGAGATCTACTAAGTGAACAAAAGGGGTTGAGCTACAAATCAAGTTTGCTCTCCTTCATCCCCACAGATGCAAACTCCTCCCTCTTCTCTAATTTTTCAGTCTTTCTGTTCACCTGTGCCTACTGCCACTCAGATCACTCCTGTGCCCATTCCTTCCACTGAGTTCCAAGGTCATTTCAGTCCCATCGTGCTCCAATTTGCCTGTATCCTCAACTAACCCTACATGCTCTCTGTTCTCCTTCATCTTACTTGGACTCTGGGATCTCCCAACAATCGCCCTTCTCTTGGGCTTTCTTTGGTGGTACCAGTTCCTTCGACAGATCAAAAGGCACCAGGCTCTCAGCACTCCTGTGTGGACTTGCCTTCCCTCCCAGCCTGGGTCCCATGCTCAGTCATTTCAGTGCTTCTCTCACCTGGCACCTTAGATACCTTCTGTCCTTAATCTTCTGCATTTCCCCATCCTGGGTGTCCCCCACCATCTGATTGGAGGACATCTGTGGAGGAGGCAATGTGCTAATCTTGCTTAAGAGAAAAGTGACAAAAACATCTTGATTCTGCGTGCAAAACATTAATTCCTGTGTAACCCTCATGACATCTTGGGAATTCTTATATCCATATTCATACTTTATTGACTCCTTGCTACATTTTCTACTTATTTTTAAAGACTTACATTAAACACTCAACTTACATTTCTTTCATGAACCATTTTCTGTTTTCTCTCTTTTAATTTTTTTTTTATTTTAAAGATGTGGGGCACAATTCAGAGTTAGGTATACAAATGTTCATTATGCAGGTACCCTTGTTGGTGAGGTGTGCCCCCCACCCCCGGTAGATTCCCACTACTGCCAATCCCACCTCTCCCCTCCCCCTGCTCCCAGTAGTTTTCTGCTACTGCTAATCCTTTTCTTATAGTATTGTGATAATTGTTCAAGGTCCACTTGTGAGTGAGAACATGTGATACTCAGTTTTTTGCTTTTGTGATACATCACTCAGTATTATAGACTCTAAGTCTATCCAGATTGCTGTGAAGTTCATGATTTTGTCCTTCTTTATGGCTGTGTAATAGTCCATCGTGTATATGTACCACATTTTTTTAATCCAGTCTTCTTTTGATGGGCAGCACGATTGGTTCCACGTTCTTGCTACTGTGAACAATGCTGCAATAAACACACATGTGCAGGTATCTTTTTTATGGAGTGATTTGAGTTCTTCTGGGTATATTCCCAGTAGAGGGATTGCGGGATTGTATGGAAGGTTGATTTTTAGATCTTTTAGGAATCACCACACTGTTTTCCACAGAGGCTGTACGAGTTTACATTTCCACCAACAGTGTAGAAGTGTTCCCTTTTCACCACATCCTCTCCAGCATCTGTTGTTTTTTGAGTTATTGATGTTGTCTCAGTTGACTGGAGTTAGGCGGTATCTCAGTGTAGTTTTGATTTGTATTTCTTTAATGACTAGTGAGGCTGAGCATTTTTTCATGTATCTGTTGGCTGCTTGTGTGTCTTCTGTTGAGAAGTGTCTATTAATATCTTTTGCTCACTTTGTAATGGGGCTGTTTGTTTTTTTTCTTTTTAGCACGTTTGAGTTCCTTGTAGATCCTAGATGTTAGGCCTTTGTCAGATATACAGTTGGCAAGTATTTTTTCCCAGTCTGTAGACTGTCTCCCTGCTCTCCTGATAATTTCTGTGACTTTGCAGAAGCTTGTCAGTTTGATGAGGTCCCACTTGTCTATCTTATCTCTTAAGGCAGGAGCAATTGGGGTTTTGATCAGGAATTGATTGCTAGTTCCAGTTTCCATAAGGGTGTCTCCTGCATGAACCACTTCTTGACCCTCCTTCTGCTTCCATCTTCCATTCAAAAGAGAGATCATTATTTCTTCTGGGTTACACACTGTCTTTCTTCCTTCTAGACTCATGCTCTTACTTTGACCATCATCTTAATTTGTCTTCTTCTAAGATGATCTATTATCAACTAGCTATTGTGCTTTCTCTCTACCTTTTTAGTTTCTCTGTGCCTGAAAAATTAATTCATGTCACCCTAAGGTGTCACATCCCTCCCAATCTTTCTAATACTTTTGACTATGATTCTACCTCTCTCACTTCTATCACCACTAAAGGCCAGTCAACCTTTTCCCTTCTTCCTTCTCATCATGCACGTCAGTGATGCCGTCTAGTTTCCCTTCCCCTTCCTCTTACAGGAACTGTTCTAATTCAAGGGTGCTGGTATTCTTATCATCACCAATTCCAGAAGTATTCTGTCAGGCTTCCACATGGACCCTTCATCCCCACAGTTGCTCTTCACCTCTGTGTAGGGAACATCCAACTCTTCTTTTTTTTTTTTTTGGTCCTACCTCATAGTTAGAATTTGCCAACTCTCTTAGCATCTTGATAGGGCCTCAAATTCAACATGTCTGAATCTGAACTCTCCATTTCTTTCTCTAAATGGAATCTCTGGTGAGTCAGATTTAGAACCTCAGGAGTTATACTTTGAACATGTTTCTCTCCAACACCAGACTTTAATAAGCAATATTAATTCTATTTCCAAAATATTTCCCCTATTTCATACTTTCTGCTTCCACAACTGCCAACTGAGTTTAAACCTTCACTGCTAATTATATAGCCTTTGCAATTATGTGCTAGCTGATCTCCTTACTGCTAATCTATATTCCATATAATCTTTTCTATAAGCTACTGCCAAATTAATCTTCTTAATGCACACCTGTGATTACATCAGATTTCTCTTCAAAAGCTTTTCCTCACTCCCCTTGACCAGCCAAATAAAGTCTAACGTCCTTTGCCTGACATTCAGAGATGGCCAGGACTTGGTTCCACTCCATCCTCTTTTATTGCTGTGGTCCTTCAAAAACCAGCCGAATTCTGGACTGATCCTGTGATAGTGCTAACTTCCTGAAGGATCAAATGTCAGCAAAATGTTGATGAAGACAGTGGTTACAGAGAGAAAAGGCCAGATGAGAGACAGTTGTGGAGGTAGAAATAAGAGACTTTGGTGACATCAGGAATGGCAAGTGAGTGAGAGAGAAGAGCCAAGAATGTCTTGTGTTTGTTATTTTGCTTGGGAGGGTATTTAGGTAGTAAAACCATTAGCGGAAAGAAAATGAACCTAGTTTTGGACAGGTTGAGGTGGAAGTGCTGATATGCAGGCGGCCATGTCTAGAGACAGCTGGAAATGAGAGCCTTGGGAGATAGGGTTTGGACGAAGCCAGGCTGGAAATGGTGTGATTCAGGGTCATGACTTGCTAGTTGGACTACGGCATTTGGAGGTCACCAACAGACTTAAACAATAAGATGTCTGAGGAGAGACCTCTGGAGTGAACCATCTTAAGCCAGGGGTAAAAGCAAAAGAAGCCTCAAGGAATGGTTTCCCCAGGCAGAAGTTAACTTCTCTGTGACGTATACCTCTCTTAAATATTGTACTTTTCTTAAACATTTATGCCATTTCATAAATGGCAGGGTTATTGGGTCACATTTTTTCTTTCTTGGACAATGTCTTCTTACTTTTTGCACCCCCCAGTATCTAGTGACTGGCACAGAGGAAGTGCCCAGTAAATGCTTCCTGAATAATTCAGTAAGTAAGTGGCGTCCCTGTGAGTTGAAGCTAGGTCTTGCTTTTACTTTTAGTGCACCAAGGCTTATATGGGCCTTTACAACTGACTTTTGGCATTTCTGATTACAGCTCAACCATCCAGCTGCATTTCCCATGTTCTTGATTGTGCATGCCTGATTAAGCCAGATGCTTTTGGACCCCAGTGCTTCTTGTTCTATCCCCTGTTGGTGTCCTCTTTTCCCTGCCTGCTCGCCCATGGATTTGCCTGTGGATTTATTTCTTCATCTTTAATTTCAGGCTCAAATTCAAAGCTCCTTTATTGTAGTTCCCCAGGATGGGCAGAGAAGTCTTTCCCCTCGATAATTAATTGCCACAAAATGTGTATTCGAGAAGACAAATTCACCTAACTTATGTAGGCCAGAACAGATTTGGAAACCAGAACACACTTCTGTATTCTGAGATTTTATTTTATTTTTTAAAAAAATTTTATTTTAAAGATGTGGGATACAATTCAGGCTTAGGTATACAAATGTTCATTACGCAGGTCCCCTTGTTGAGGAGGTATGCTTCCCCTTCCCCTGGCAGTTTCCTCCTACTGCCAGTCTTGCCCCTACCCCATCCCCTTAGCAGCTTCCCACTACTGCCAATTCTTTTCTTATAGTATTATGATAATTGTTCAAGGTTCGCTTATGAGTGAGAACACGTGATACTCAGTTCTTTGTTTCTGTGATAGGTCACTCAGCATAATAAACTCTAAGTCCATCCAGGTTGCTGCGAAGTTCAAGATTGGGAGGGATGTGACACCTTAGGGTGACATGGTGTTAGTTAACAGGGCAAAACTTCAGGGGTGGCTGACTGATGACCAGATGCATGGTTACTTTGGGATTCTTCCAGCTTTGCTCAGAAACAAATCTGTTTGCCCAGAGGGAAATAAGAATTTCCTTGCTTCCTTTAATCAGGTGGCAAGGTTCTGTGTTGAGAGGCCAAGCAAATGACCCATGACATGTGGGTTCTTTGGAATCAGGGTCTCTTTAACCTGCATAGAAAGAACTGTTTGCAGAACTGTTAGGAAGGTCGGCGCACTATGACCAACCCAGATTTCAACAGGCAAAAGAATTACCCAAACAATGTCTTAGTGCTGCTGTGTTTTAGTTACTTATGAATTCAACAGAGAAGCTTGGTCATTGTGCTCTTAATTTGAAGAGTTTAAACTACAAGGTCACTCTGAAAATGAGTGCTGATTCTTCCAGAGAAGTAAACCATGTCATTAGCTGCTTGGAACACAATTCAGCTTCTATTTTTTTTAAGGCATATTCATGCCAACACTGTAATTTTTCAGTTGGGACAAATGTTTGCATAATAAAACAAAATTAATTTAGCCATAGCTTCGTTTGAGTCACGAATGACCCTGCTTGGGCTTCTCCCCACCTCTTGGTTCTGAGAACTGCTCCAAAGTCATCATCGCAAAGATGAAGGCTGTTGCTGCTGATCTGGATGACTGGTTTTCCCAACCGCACAGCTGCTGTCAGCCCACAGCATTTGTGGTTTCTTATATCCATTCCTTTGGATGCTGTGGGGCTGAAACCAGCACCCAAGACAGGTAAGCTGCCCGACCTGGCATTGTGCCCATCCCCTGGCATCCTTCCTTCACTCCAGCTTCCATCTGGGATCCCCAAGACAACAGACGCATCTGAACTTAGAGCTTCATGAGGCGACTCATTGTCCATTTTTTCAAGTGTACCTACATGAATAACTGGAACGTGTCAGGGCATATTTGATTTTTGAAATCTTTATGTTAGCAGGTTCAGCTGAAGAAATAATGATTTTTTAAAAAGACTCAGTTGGGGCCAGGTGTGGTGGTTCACACTTGTAATCCCAGCACTTTGGGAGGCCAAAGAGGGGGTTTGCTTGAGCCTAGGAATTCGCGACCAGCCTGGGCAACATAGTAAGATCTCGTCTCTACAAAAAAAAAAAAAGTTAGCTGGGCAGGGTGGTGCACACCTGTAGTTCTAGCTACTCAGGAGGCTGAGGCAGAAGGATTGCCTGAGCCTAGGAGGCTGAGGCTGTGGTGAGCTGTGATTGTGCCACAGCACTCCAGCCAGGGCCACAGAGTGAGACTCTGACTCAACAAACAACCAAAAACAAAAACAGAAAAATTGAACTGAGACATCTGCATAAGTGGGGTTGAATTTGGGGTGCCACCACTGTTTTTGGCCTTCCAAGCTACTCCCCACTTTCTTATACAAGAGTCTTATGCCTGTCTGTTCACACCCATCCTGGCTATAAGTGAGAGCTGTTAGACAAAGACGTAATATTTCCTTTGAGAGGCAATGTAGTATAGTGGAGAATGTATGGGTTTTGGGTTTTCAGAAACTTGCTCGGGGTCCGACTTTGCCTGAGTTTGACTTGTACTGGCTGATTTACCTGGGTTTTCTTACACAATCTCTGAGGCTTAGTGTCCTTATCTGTTAAACAGTGACAGATCTCTGCCTGCTGGGGAAGATTAAATGCAGTAGTGGGTGAGAAGCACAGCACAGCTTCCAGCCCACAGGAATTCATTACTGTTGGACCCATCAGGTAGGGGTGAATGGGGAGGTTGGAAGACCTGCCTATTTTTATTTAAGCGACTCAATCTTTGGCTCTGTTTGTTGTGGCCGTTGGACAGGGCAAGGGGCAAGCCTGTGGCTGTCTGGCTCCAGGGGCCAGCTTTCTGGACAGCAATCACTTTATTATGACTCATGTTGTTTTTTTGCCCTGAATGCAAATAGCATGAAAATAAAATAGAGACGTTCATCAGAATTTGAATATTTATTAGTTACCTTGGTTGCTGCCTTTTGAAGCCTGAAGAAATGTAAAGAATTCTTATGGCATTCACAGGATGTCCTCATTTATTTCTACATAACTCACTGTGCTCATGGTGGTTTGTGAAAACAGAGGCAGTGAAGTGGGGGAAGAAAGGAGAGGAGGTTTTTGTGTCTATCACTGCTGTGATGTATAAGGAAGCTTGGTCTTCACTTTTCCCTAGCCATGCAAGAGTGAGATTTGGAATAATCTGCACTGGAGAGATGGGAAGATTGGAGCTGGGCCTTGTTTTCAGTGAGTTGAAATAGAACTGTTTAAGTAATATTCCTAGATTGTGTATGCTTGTAGCACCCAGCAAATTGGTCAAGGGTGGTGGTTGCATCAGTTGCCTCTAAACTTTGCCCCACGCTTTGAGCTTCTGTAAATTCTGCAGCTCATTTTTGGCAGACTCAATGACTGTGCATCCCTAAGGGGGGTCCTGGACCACGGGTACATGAGTAGCATGACGCCTGCCTGTTGGAAGGGGAGGAGGTGGACATTCGCTGTACACAGATGTAGTTTGAAAATTTTCTGATATGACATAGACATTCTTCTCTAATGTCAGAAAAATTTCTGGGGCCAGATGCAGTGGCTCACACCTGTAATTCCAGCACTTTCGGAGGCTGAAGTGGGAGGATTCCTTGAACCTAGGAGTTCAAGACCAGCCTGGGCAACACTGCGAGACTTTATCTCTACAAAAATTAAAAAGTTAGCCAGGCATGGTGGTGTGCACCTGTAGTTCCAGTGACTCAGGAGGCTGAGGTGGAAGGTTCACCTGAGCCCAGGAGGTCAAGACTGTGGTGAACTGTGAGCGTGCCGCTGCACTTCAGACTGGGCAAGCGTGAGACCCTGTCTCAAAAAGAAAAAGAAAAAGAAAAATCCGGGACCAGAATTTCTAATATGTACTCATTTGAAAACAAATCTTTGACAAAAGGCTAATAAAATGCCAGTAAATGACTTGAAATGACTTTGTAGTTTAGAAATCAAATGTGCGCGTGTGTGTTTGAAAAAAACCCATTCTGGATGAATAGCAACTTCAGATCACCTTAAACACTTGGGCTGGGAATAGGCAGGCCTTTTGCTGTATACCTTTGCACGTTTAGATTCCAGAGGCCCAGAGACAGGGAACAAAAACAATGTGCTCCCCTGGTCCTGAAGGGGAAACTCTCAAAGCTTTTCCTGCCAGTGTCCATATTGCTGGTAACCTATCAGGGAGGGAGAGGGAGAGAAGTTCAATTACTGAGTCAGTGCTCATCTCGTGGGTGAAGGACAGCCCTAGGTGTTGGTTGCAAGGGAAGTTTCTAGTATCACTTTGTCCTTGAGCAAATGAAACCTCTTGCTGGGAGAGTGTGTCAGGTGCCAGGTTTTTACACTCAAAACCAGAGGCACATAATAAAGTTCTTTGTTGGTGGTTCAGACTGAAATTGCCCCAAACGCTAGGAAAATGGAGAGATACCAATGTTAGGTTGTGGCATTGAAGAAGACTTTGTGGAAGAGAGATTTTAGTGGGACCGAGAATAAACAATAAGATTCAGAGATGCAGAAATGAAGGAAGGAGAAGGAGAGGGAAGTTTCTTGGTTTTTTTTTTTCAGTCAGAGTCTCACTCTGTTGCCCAGGTTGGAGTGCAGCGGTACGATCACAGCTCACCACAGCCTCAACCTCCTGGACTCAGGTGATCCTCCTGCCTCAGCCTCCTGAGTAGCTGGGACTATAGACCCTTGCCACCGCACCTGATTTTTTTTTTTTTTTTTTTTTGTAGAGATGAGACTTTGTTGCCCAGGCTGATCTCAAACTCTGGGCTCAAGCAATCCTTCTGTCTTGGCCTCCCAAAGTGCTGGGATTACAGGAGTGAGCAGCTGAGTCTGGTTGAGAGGGAAGTGCTATCACTGACATTTCGATGACCCTTTGCCCATTTGGAGTCTCTTTTCACTTCTCCCCTTTCCCTCCTTGTCTCTCTCCTCCCTTTCCCCTTCTCTCTCACATCTCCTGCTTGTCCACCTTTCTAGCTTGTTGTCTCTTGTGGCTTGCTGGTATCTCTAGCAGAGATTGGGAAGAAGCAGAGAGCAGATAGCTCTTCCAAAATGACTATATTGAGTCAGAGGTGATCTGCTCCTGCTTTGGCTGGGAGGACAAATCAAGGTGGGATACCAGGCCCTCTAGACCACCAGAGCCTAAAGTTCACAAATCCATGGCTCAGTTTTTAGAACTCCAGGCACAATTGTTCTAGAAACCCACTCTGGCTCTCTCCTGCTGGATACTTCCTGGTTTTGCCCTGCAGGTATGGTTGTACTGAGCGACTTTTAGAGCCAAATCGGAGCCTGAAGCCCAAACCGCTGAGGCCGCCAGACCGTGCTCTGACCTGGGCCCATGGTGGGAGGCCATTTTGTGGCTGTTGCCCTTGTCTAAACCTTTCCGCCCCCCGCCGGGAAGGGGCCTCCTCACTTTCTCTAGGGCTGGATGCACAGGCCCCCAGCTGACTGGAGAGGAATGGGCTTGGGAGCCAGGAGCTACTGAGGAACAAGGAGCATTCTTGGGGCCCTGGGACACCATGTTCGGTTGTTGGACTCTTGGTGGGGATTTGACATTCAAAGCCATTGGTTTTACTCCGCTTGTTCTTTCCGTCTAGGGCTTGGACTATCTGGGGAGGCGGTATGAAAAAATGTCACAAATGAGGTTGGGGGATTATCCGGGGATTTCAACAAGGGTTGATTCCCCTTAAGAAGGATAATCTGGACTTGAATGTATAAGGGTTGCGATTTCAAGTCTTATGCAGGCTGCAGGGGGCCGAGTGAAAACAACAAATACAAGAGAAATGTACACACAGAAGGGGCCACCTCTCTCCCTAGAACTCTGGAAAATGAATACTCCCCTCCCCCGTGGCTTCCTGGGAGCCCTAGGGCCGAGCTGCTTGTCAGTGGGTGAGGCTCTCAGGAAACGTGACTCTTCTCAAAAAGGCAGAGCAGACTCCATGCTGGGCTGGCTTGCTGGGCAGTGGTGAGCCTTTCTGGATGTCTGTATCTGAGTTTACCCCTGGGATTTCTTCATTCATTAGCAGAACTCATTATGCTCCGTTCTTGCAGAGACAGTCTCTGTAGGTGGCCACATCAGATTGTTAAGTGCTTCCCCGGTATGTCCATACTGTCCTCCCCCACATCCCAAGTGGAAGACAAGCTGGAGTCTTCTGCAAGTGGAAAGGGTAGCATGGGGTCCAGGAAGGATTGGGAGCAGACCTCATTCACATCCTGCTTTTACTGCCTTCCGGGTGTGTGGACTGGTTAACTGTCTCCCAGAGTTCCAGGTTCCTCTTCTATATCACCAAAGATTGAGAAAGGTGGAGGAAACAAGGTCCGGAAAGTGTTGGTTTAACAAAGAACCAGGCCAGACACAGTGGCTCTCGCTTGTAATCTCAGCAGTTTAGAAGGCTAGAAGATTGCCTGAATCCAGGGGTTCGAGACCAGCCTGGACAACATGGGGAGACCGCGTCTCTATAAATAGCCAGGAATGGTGGCGCGCCTGTAGTTCCAGCTACTTGAAAGGTGGAGGCAGAAGGATCCTCTGAGCCCAGGAGGTCATGGTTGCGGAAGCCATGATCATGCCACTGCGTTCCAGTCTGGGACTCCGACTCAAAAAACCATACAAAACAAAGGATAGCTCTCAGTCTATCCTTTCCTTTTTTCCCAGACTGGAGTGCAGTGGCCGCTCCCGGCCACCGCAGCCTCGACCTGCTGGGCTCCGGCGATCCTTCCGCCTCAGCCTTCCAAGGAGCTGGAACTACAGGCGCGCGCTACCACACCCGGCTAATTTTTTGATTTATTGTAGAGATGAGGTCTTACCAACTTGCCCAGGCGGGTCTTGAACCCGCGGGCTCAGGCAATCCACTCACCTCGGCCTCCCAAAGTGCTGGAATTACAGGCTGAGCCACCGAGCCCGGCCTTCATAAAACCTCTTTTCAACATGTTGCCTTCTTGCAGCTGGGTCTTGTTCTCCATCGCCTAGATTCCATCTATTTCCCTGTTCTTCATCTTCTATTATCCTGTCTATCTCGTATGGGATCTGAGATCCGCCCTTATCTAGCCCATAGAACTTCTGACACCTTCCACAGCCTCCCTATTCACATCTTGCTTTAGTGTGATACATTGTGTTACCATTGATAGCCAATGTTGATACATCGCTATTGACAGAAGTTCATAATTTACCCTAGATCTGCACTAGGTTGCATGGGGTTTTGACAGATGGATAGTGACATGTGACCACCATTACAGCTTCATGCAAAAAAATAGTTTCACTGCCCTAAATCCCGCCGTGTGCCATCTATTCTTCTCTCTTTCCCCCAACCACTGGTAACCACTGATTTTTTTTACTGTCTCCATAGTTTTGCCTTTTGCACAATGTCATATACAGCGGGTACCACAAAAAATGTGTATACTTTTGAAGAAAGGAAGAAATCTGTATTAAAATTGTAATCCTCAATAAGATGAATGCTAGTCACGTTCAACTTCTGCAATTACAAGAGGTGTTCAAAGTGGTTGCTATCAGCGTCCAGACACTTTTGATGACAGCGATCATTTCTTTTAACATTGCTTAAAATGTGTATACATTTTTTAGCTCCCCAGGTAGTTGATGTGGTATGTAGCATTTTCAAATTGACTGCTTTCACTGAGCAATATATATTTAAGGTTTCTTCATGTCTTTTTGTGGCCTGATAGTTCATTTCTTTTTGTTTTTTAAATTTTAGATTCATAGGGTACACGTGCATGTTTGTAACATGGGCAGATTGCTTACTGATGGAGATTGAGCTTCAGGGGACCCCATTTCCCAGATAGTGAACATTGTATCCAATAGGTCACTTCTAAACCCCATCCTCCTTGCCTACACCCCCCCGTAGTGTCCCCAGTGTCTATTAACTCATTTCTTTTTTATTCTTGAACAGTATTCCATTGTATAAATGCACCATCATTTGCTTATCCATTTGTTTGTTTGTTTATTCATTTATTTTTTTTTTTTTTGAGTTGGAGCCTCACTCTCGCCCAGGCTGGAGTGCAGCGGCATGCTCACGGTCATCTCAGGGTCAACCTGCTGAGTTCAGGCAATCCTTCCACCTCAGCCTTCCAAGTAGCCAGAACTACAAGTGTGTGCTACCTCGCCCGGCTAATTTTTTAATTTATTGTAGAGACAAAGTCTTGCCAAGTTGCCCAGGCTGTTCTTGAACACATGGGCTCAGGCAATTCCTTCACCTCAGCCTCACAAATTGCTGGGATTGCAGGTTTGAGCCACAGTGCCCGGCCCCATTTATTTTTTGAAGGGCATCTTTTTTGCTTCCAAGTTTTGACATCAACTGTGTGAAATCAGAAAGCTATTATAAATATGTGTATGCAGGTTTTGAGTGCCAGCTAGAATGTCTGACCCAATATCAAGAATAATCTAGACTAACCGGGCTCGGTGGCTCAGCCTGTAATCCCACGCCTTTGGGAGGCTGAGGTGAAGTGGATTGCCTGAGCCCGCAGGGTTGAGACCTGCCTGGGCAAATTGGCGAGACCTCATCTCTACAATAAATCAAAAAAAAAAAAATTAGCCGAGTGTGGTAGTGCACGCCTGTAGTTCCAGCTACTCAGAAGGCTGAGGCGGAAGGATCGTCGGAGTCCAGCAGGTTGAGTCTGTGATGGCCGGGAGCAGCCACTGCACTCCAGTCTGGGCGAAAGAGTGAGACTCCAACTCAAAAAAAAAGAATAATCTAGACTTCAATTACATTGGTTTATTTTAGTCTGGGTTGCTTCACCTACCACATGCAGGGATTTCTCATACTTCCTTATTTAAAAAGGAACAACGGCTTGGTGTGGTGGCTCATGCCTATAATCCCAGCACATTGAGAGGCTGAAGGGGGAGGATTGTTTGAGTCTAGCAGTTTGGGACTAGCCTGGGCAACATAGCTTGTCTGTACAAAAAGTCAAAAAAATTAGCTGAACGTGGTGGCACATAGCTGTAGTCTCAGCTACTCGAAAGGCTGAGGCAGAAAAATTACTTGAGCCCAGGAGTTTGAGGCTGTGGTAAGCCGTGATTGTGCCCCTGCACCCCAGCCTAGGCCACAGAGTAAGACTCCGACATTAAAATAAAATAAAGTAAAGTGAAATAAAATAAACTATGAACAATACTTATCACGTAACTGGCAGATCTCTGGGGCTCAGGGAACTCTCAGGACCTGAGTCCATGCAATGGCCCCTTGGACCTCAGACTTGATCAGACTTAGGAGCGAGAATCTCTCTCAGAAAGGTCTCACATGAAGGATTATGGAACATGGCAGACATCCATGGCACTTTGGCCATAGGCTAGCTCTTGATGACTTTTGATGCCACTGTCCCTCTTCCTAAATCTGGCTCAGGAAAGGATGGCTTCTTAGCAGCTAATGCTCCCCAGAGTGCTACTTGTTTTTAGGAGAGTGACTGTGAGAGCTGGTAGAAAAGACTTTTATTTGGGGGATGTGGGGCAGGGGACTTAGTCCACATGCAGACAAAGAGGGAACTACCTGAATGTTAGGATTCGCCTCACCATTTGGGCAACAAGGCTGAGGAGACTGTCCAAGTACTCTGCTGACTCCTCCTGACCTTGTCTTGTACTTGAAGGCTGAAACCAGCAAGATTCTCATTTCCATTTGTTCCTTTTTTCTTTTTTTGGAGTCAGGGTCTCACTCTGCCATCCAGGCTGGAGTGTAGTGGCATGTTCATGATGATCGCTGCTCATGGCAGCCTCAACCTCCTGGTCTCAGGTGATCCTTCCATCTCAGCATCCTGAAAAGCTGAGACTACAGGTGCAGGTCACCACGCCTGGCCTATTTTATTTTATTTTATTTTATTTTATTTGAGACAAGGTCTCACTATGTTGCCCAGGCTGCTCTCAAACTCCTGGGCTCAAGCAATCCTCCTGCCTCAGCTGGGATTACAGGCGTGAACCACTATGCCTGGCTATTTCATAGCTATTTCTGCTTTTACATAGCTATTTCTTCTCCTCTCCTCCAGAATTTCATTTTTATTTGTCTCAATAAAAAGGAATCCTGATAGAAAGAACTTCCCTTGATGGCCATATTAGTGATGGCAATATATATTGTTCTAAGCCATTTTTCCTTTTCTTAATATTTTCCTTTTTCCCCCCAATAATTTTAATTAACTTTAAATGAAAAAAAAATATGGTCCTTAGGCCATTTGGGAATGATTTTTCTGAGTGATTAAATCAAAATACTCCCTTCTTCAGTTGCTAATATTGGAAATAAAGGAAAGAACTGAGTGAGCAAAGGCAGAAATGAAACATAGCTGTCACTTCTTTCCTGGTTTTATAGATGAAAGAGCCTTGGTGACGCACATGTCCCAGCAAGTTGTGTGTGAGAACACACTCGTATATGGGTCTATGTTTACAAGCCTGGATGTCTGGGTGCCCTGGTCTGTTTTGTGTTGCTCTAAAGGAATCCCTGAGGCTGGGCGATTTATAAAGAAAGGGAGGTTTATTCAGCTCACGACTGTACAGGGAGCATGTTGCCATCACCTGTTTCTGGTGAGGCGTCAGGCTACTTCCATTCATGGTGGAAGGTGAGACAGAGCTAGTGTTTGCAGAGATTACACGGCAAGAGAGAAAGGGATAGTGCCAGAATCTTTTTGTTTGTTTGTTTTTGACTCAGGATCTCACTCTGTTGCCCAGGCTGGAGTGCAGTGGCATGATCACAACTCACCACAGCCCGACCTCCTGGGCTCAGGTAATCCCCCCTCCTCAACCTCCTGAGTAGCTGGAACTACAGATGTGCACCACCCTACCCAGTTAATTTTTTGATTTTTTGCAGAGATGGGTCTCCCTATGTTACCCTGGCTGGTCTTGAACCCCTGGACTTAAGTGACCCTCCTGTCTCAGTCCAATGTGCTGGGATTACAGGTGTGAGCCACCATGTCTGGTTGCCAGGCTCTTTATAACAACCAGCTCTCACGAGAACTGGTAGAGAACTCACCCATCTGGAGGGAGAGGGAGAGCATTAATCAATTCATGAGGAATCTGCCCCCATAACCCAAACACTTTCCCTTAGGTCCCATATCCAGCCTTGGGGGTCAAATTTCAACATAAGGTTTGGGGGGACAAACATCTAAACTGCAGTGCTAAGTAGGGTTGCCACTTGGAAACACCTACATAAAGGGACCCAATCAGAGATGGGGGAATGGTGGGTGCGACCATTGTGGTGGGCATGGGCTAGGCCCAGGAGAAGGGACGGCTTTCAGAGCAGCTGAATATGGATTCCTGGGGCAGAGAGGCAGAATTGCAAGTTTTGACAGACCTACCTGGGGAGGATAGCTCTGTGTAGGGACTGGCTCAGGTGCAGGTGATGGGGAATGCCTGATGGTCACGCTCTGTTCTTCTCTGGCTAAATAAGGCAGTTAGAATAATTTGTGTGTACTGGGCATGGTGGCTCACGCCTGTAATCCCAGCACTTTGGGAGGCAGAGATGAGAGAATTACCTGAGCCCAAGGATTTAGCATCAGCCTGAGCAACTTGGGGAGACCTTGTCTCTACATTAAATTAAAAAATTAGCCGGGCGTGGTGGCACATGCCTGTGGTTCCAGCTCTTGGAAGGCTGAGGTGGAAGGATCACCGGAGCCGAGTAGGTCGACACTGGGGTGGCCGTGAGCGTGCCACTGCACTCCTGTCTGGGTGACAGTGAGATTCTGACTTAAAAAAAAAAGAAGAAAAAAAGAATAATTTGTGTGTAAATGTACTTATTGTCAGAGCTGAAGACAAGACTGGGGTCCCCAACCAAGAAGGATGATTAACAAAATTCATGCACCAAAGTCTTGCATACTTTGCTTCATTATTATTTTCTCTTCTTTATTTTATATTCGGGGATACACATGCGTATTCGTTATATGAATATATTGTCTAGTGGCGGGGATTGGGTCTCAGCTGGAACTTTCCTGAGGTAGTGAACAATGTACTCCATGGGCAATATCTGACCCCTAACCCTCCTTGCCATCTCCCCCCTTAGTAGTGTCACCATTGTCTATTATTTCCATTTTTGTGACCATTTAGCTCCTGCATATGAGTGACAACATTTGGAGTGTGCACAAACTCAAGACAAATTGGATGCCTTAATTATAACTTATAAATATTAAAAAATAATGATGAGATTAGGGTCTAGCTTTGAAATGGATGACAGTGAAATGTTCACCTGTGCCTACTGTGGAAATTTAATTATATTCTCTGTGTTGATAATGACAGCATTTAGCATAGACTGGGATAAAAACCACTCTTCAAACACATTATTCACCACTAGCTATCAGTACTACTCAATAATTACTGCAGAAGACATTCACGTAAACAAACATGTGACCGGAGCTGATACAGAAGAAGAGTCCAGGACGCTAATGAATTTGATATTATTCCTTCTCTGGGCATAGATTTTTTTGGGGGGTACCATATCTGATTTTCATGCACCCCTGTTTTGGGTGTATATGCATTCAACTCTAAGGAACTGCAAAAATATACTGTGACCCTAGAAAAATTCCCATGGAACTTGGTTGCATATAATCCTATAGATGAAACACCTCGGGGTCTCCATTCATCCCGTTTGTGCTTAGAGGAATATGGGGTGGGACAGTTTGGTGGGCATGGAGTAGACCCAGCCTGAGGTACCAGGGCTGGGGCATGAGGTTGCCTGGCCAGGGATGTACTGGGCAGGAAATGAAATTCATATTCTAAAGGAGAACAAAGGTCAAAGTTGTGTTAATATGTCTAAAACCTGATGATCAGTAGGCAGCAGAAGCCAAAGTTCAGAGACAAATCTCTGGCCAGAGAAAGCAGCAAAGCCAGGAGGAGGCAGAATCTGGAAGGGCGGATGAGAGGTGGCCTGAGGAAGGCATGAGACCGATTGAGTTCTGGGCAGCTGGGTTTTATGCGGCTCTGTGTGGGCTTGCTTGGATATTCTAGTTAAGCTCAAGGCTCATTCCTTGCAAAACTGAGGTTTTTTTTTTCCTGTTGGGATCTCACTTTGTTGCCCAGGCTAGAATAGTGCCACGATCATGGCTCATCACAGCCTCCACCTCCTGGGCTCAGGCCATCCTTCCACCTCAGCCTCCTGAATAGTTGGGACTACAGGCGTGTGCCACCATACCTAAGTTTTTTATTTTTGTTATAGAGATGAGGTCTCGCTATGTTGCCCAGGCTAGTCTTAAACTCCTGGGCTCAAGTGATCCTTCTGCCTTGGCTTCCCAAAGTGCTGGATGACAGGCATGAGCCACCACACGCAGCCTTGAACCAGGAATGTTAAAATTGTGACAGGCTTAGGAGTAAGAGTTTATCCAAGGAAAAGTCTAATCAAGAGTGGGTTGAAGCTGGGCTTGGTGGCTCAGCCTCTAATCCCAGCACTTTTGGAGGCTGAGGTGAGTGGATTGCCTGAGCCCACGGGTTCGAGACCTGCCTGGGCAACTTGGCGAGACTTCACCTCTACAATAAAATCAAAAAAATTAGCTGGGCGTGGTAGCGCGCACCTGTAGTTCCAGCTACTTGGAAGGCCGAGGTGGAAGGATTGCAGGAGCCCAGCAGGTCGAGGCTGCGGTGGCTGGGAGCGTGCCACTGCACTCCAGTGTGGGTGACAGAGTGAGACTCCTACTCAAAAAAAAAGAGTGGTTTGAACAACAGATGCTTGTCATTTCTCAAGAGAGGACTCAAGAGGTGGGTGGTTCAGGTTATCTTGGGTCATCAGCGGTGTCACAAGTTTGGGTTCAGCTTTTCTGGGATTTTCTTGACTTTTATTACAGCTCTTAAGATGACCACCACAGCTGTCTCTATTAGATTTTCTGAAAACAAAAAGGACATTTCTTTTTATCAGGGAGAACAACTTTCCATGACTTTCTCTCTGATTCTGTGAGCCTGGACTGGGTCACAAGCCAGTTTCTGGCAACAAGCAAGGGTAGGAAAGCCAGTGTATAGCATTTTCGACTTTTATCAGCCAGAAAGGAAGAAAAACTCATGGCAATGGTGACTGTGAGAGAGAACGGCATCACTGGCCTCAGCCTTTGAACAAGGCCTTTAAGGGCTTGTTTAGAAAATATAAAGAAATTGCAATCACACTGCAATTTCACATCACAGCCAAGCTTTTCAATTGCTCTCCATCCTGGATTAAAGAACAGTTATTGACTCATCAGAACTATTCTTGAAAACCCTAAATGTGAGACCAACAGGAAGCTGGCGTTTCCTTTCCTGCCTCCTGGAGCTGGGAGGACCTGGTTGAGAATTGTCTGCAGAGGAAAAATGATGGTTTGGGGGAATGTGTCAGAATCCATAATGGAGTGCGTGTTGGTATGAATTGTATTGCTCATCAGAGAATCTGTCACCTGCCAGCTACCACGTGACAAATGTTCCATCCACAAAATGAATTTTACATGGAAAATATATTGGGTCTACCCTCGGAGTCAGCTTTCATCACGTCTTTCTCTGAATTAAGTCAATGCTATGTGCCACTGCTATGTGTTCATGTGTCTAAACAGTTTATAGCTGTAAGTCCTGTAGCAGGACTGAAATTTATCCACAGTGTGCCAGATAGTTCTACAGTTAGCCCTGGCTACGTTGGGAAAACTATGTTTTTCAGAATCCTTTCCCCTCTGTGGATTTTTAAAAAGTTTATTATAAAGATGTGGGGTACAATTCAGGGTTAGGTAAACAAACGTTGATTGTGCAGGTGCCCTTGTTGATGAGGTGTGCCCCTCCCTCCCCTGGCAGTTTCCCTCAACTGCCAATGCCACCCTCCTCCCCTGACAGTTTTCCACTACTGCCAATCCCTTTCTTATAGTATTATAATTGTTCAAGGTCCACTTATGAGTGAGAACATATAGTACTGTGTGATCTGTTTCTGTGATAGATCACTGAGTCTGATCGACTCTAAATCCATGGATTTTTTTAAACTTTATTTTATTATAGAGATGTGGGGTACAAGTAAGGATTAGGTACATAAGTAGTCTATGTGCAGGTGAACTTTGGGCCTCCAACTGGTCCTCACTTCTCCTGGTTTAGTCTCTATTCTCCCAGGGTATGGCTCTATTCTCCCACTTCTGCAATTCAACTTTCTGGTGACTTCTGTGCTGGACATTGAGAGGAATGGAGCAAGGATGGGCTGAGACCCATTGGACATCACTCAATCTGACGGTTGCATTACTAGCTTACAATAATAAGTGTTGGGTTTTTTGTCCCCCCCGCTACCCTGGCAGTGTCCTGAGACTGCCGATCTCTCCCTTGTGCTATTGTGATTAATGTTCTGGTCCCACTTATGAGTGAGAACATGTGTTTTTTGGTTCTTTGTGTCTGTGATAGATCGCTAAGAATGATTGTCTCTAATTCCACCCTCTGTGGATTCTAGTTAGAGTCGGCCAAAAGAGATACATGTATAAGATTGGACGGGCAGAAGGGAGGTTGTAGCCATTTTTCTCTGGAGCTTTTTGTAAGCTAATAATGCAACCGTCAGATTGAGTGATGTCCAATGGGTCTCAGCCCATCCTTGCTCCATTCCTCTCAATGTCCAGCACAGAAGTCACCAGAAAGTTGAATTGCAGAAGTGGGAGAATAGAACCATACCCTGGGAGAACAGAGACTTAACATGGAGGTTTCTAGAACAGGTGTGGTGGCTCATACCTGTAATCCCAGCACTTTGGGAGGCTGAGACGGGAGGATCACTTGAGCTCAGGAGTTCGAGACCGGCCCAGGAGGTTGAGACTGCAATGAACTGTGGTTGTGTCACTGACCTCCAGCCTGGGTGACAGAATGAGACCCTGTTTCTTTAAAAAAAGAGAGAGACGTTTCTGAGGTGGAAGTCCCAGGAGCCGACAGGCTCAAGGCTATGGCTCAGGAGTGGGGATCAGAAGTGGAATATCCAGGAAAGTCCAGACCGTATTCTTGGAAGAGACTTTGAGGAATGCACCCAGAAAGGCCCAGGACTTGTAGGGAAAGCAGATGGAAGCATAGGAGAGGAGAACGGTTGCGGGCCCTATAAGGTTTACCTTTTTGGTTTAAGTCCTGGATCTAAGGTCAAAGGTCAAGGGTAAATTCTATCTTGATCCTTGCTTTCCTTGGGCGTTAAATGGGGAAAATGACATCCCTTCTGTGGACGATTGTCAGCTGTTCAGCATAGAGCAGGAACCTGGTGATGGGGATCACCGTCGTCAGCTTCCAACTGTTAGGAAGAAAAGCGGTTTGCAACGAGCCTCCATGTTTCCTCAAGATGCCCCCACTTCCCTTTGGAATTCCAAAATCTGGATAATGAATATACTTATACTTGTTTCCATTTTTGACTTTTGTTCTCTTATCAAGTCAATGGTGCATCTTATAACGTTTGATTCTCTGAATCTAGGAAACATATGAGGTCTGACAATTAGGTTTGCAAACTCATCCTGGAAAAAGTGCTACATCCCTCATTGCTGACTATCACTACAGTCACCTTTGAAGTACTCCCCTTGGGAAGCTAGGCAGTGACACCAGCACCTAGTCCACCCATCAAAGCAATCCTGGAACTCTTTCTGGAATGGCCATCAGAGCTGTCATCATATTTCCCTTGATGTCCTGAATGTCATCAAAATGTCTTCCTTTCAATATTTCTGTCAGGGTATGGACGGACAGGGTGAGGCTGTAGAGGGGCACAGCAGAGAGGGGCGCAGCACCACCGGGGCTGGCAAGCCGGAGGTGCGGGCCTCAAACCCAGAGATCCGAGTAGATTGCAAAGAATTGCGACACACAGAGATGAGAGAAGAAAAGATTTATTTAAGAAAAGTTCACCCCCCACAGACAGGGAGTGGGCCTACACTCTAGGTGAGTGTGGCCTCGTAGCCTCCCAGAGTCCTGGCTTAAATCCTTTTCTGGAGATATTGCACGTGACTGCTGTGACTTCCTTGTTGACCACCTGTGGATGTCTTGGAGAACCTGTGACACAGAGACCCATTAATGTTCACCCATATTATCATAGCCCCTAGAGAAGGGCGTGACAAGGATTCTAATTCTCCCACACCTTCCCAAACGACATTGCTTAGAGCTAGTAGACAGTGCACTTCCCCTTACCTCCTGGGCATTCCCAATAGGTAGCTTCGGGGGATTCTTGGCTTCCCTGGAGATAGTGCCCAATTTACTGGAAGATTGAATCCCCACCTGCTCCCCCTCTGCGCGGTCATAACTTTTGTAATTACAAGTTTCATGACTTTTACAATCCTTGCCCAATGCATGATGTCTTAGGCCTTGTAAATTCCCTTTACTCTAGGCAAGCTTGATTGCCACTATGAGATACCTTGGATACCTGGAAGTCTGTTTCTGAAAAGGCAAAATCGTTAAAGTTAATTATACCTAAAGTGTGCATTTCTCCAAAAGCACAGCTTCTATTTTCTCATCATGGTGTCAGGGTTTAAGAACAAGATGAAATATGGCTTCCCACTCTCGGTCCGTCCTTTCAATTTCCTCTATCTTTGCATAAAGAAAAAAGTCACTGGGGGTCAGATCAGGTGAGTAGGGAGGGTGTTCCAATACAGTTATTTGTGTACTGGCTAAAAACTCCCTCACAGACAGTGCTGTGTGAGCTGGTGCATTGTCATGATGCAAGAACTCCTTTGGTCATTTGTGTAGGTACCTTTCTCATGCCAAGATTTTCAGTTAAGATGTTCCTAACTGTTTCTTTATGGGTCTGCTATGCTTCTCACACTCAGTCGACAATTTTGACGCAGAGTTTGATGAATTTTTGCAATATTTTTGTCAGTTCTGCTCGTTACTGGATGTTCTGACCTCTCTTCATCAGTGACCCTTCTTTCCCCTCAGAAAAATGTATCGCCCATTTGTACGCTGCTGTTTTCTTCATGGCACTATCCCCATACACTTGGACTAACATGTCCCTGATTTCACTTCCACTCTTGCCAATATAACAAGAAATTTAATGTTTGTTTGTTGCTCTGGTTCAAGCTCCCACATTCTCTCAACGGCACACAAACACACGCAACAGCAATAATGACCACCACTCAGCAAGACATTGCCACATGTCGACACAAACATAGCTGTGAGACACTGATATACCAAGGTTGTGAGACCTTACCCAGTTGTTTGTACAATGCTGCCAACGCAAGCGCATAGCGGCAAGTTCATGAACTTCATTGCCCGACTTTGTATCCTTTACTTCCACTTCAGGTGGGTACAAAGGTGCAGGGTACAGTCTTTTGTTCCTTTTTATCTCGTTTTGCCACTAGATGGCGAACCCATTCTGTTATTGCTGCACTGCTCCGCCCCCACCCCCATCGGAAATGAAGAAATAATTGAATTTTAGTGATAAAAATATAGCTGAAACTAGCCAGATGTGGTGACTCATGCCTGTAATCCCAGCACTTTGGGAGGCAGAGGCGAGAGGATTGCCTAAGTCCAAGGGTTTGAAACCAGCCTGGACAACTTGGTGAGACCTCATTTCTACAATAAATAAAAAAATTAGGCAGGTGTGGTGGTGCATGCCTGTGGTTTCAGTTACTTGGGAGGCTAAGGCAGAAGGATCCCCTGAGCCCAGCAGGTCGAGGCTATGATGGCCATGAATATGCCATTGCACTCCAGCCTGGGCAATAGAGTGAGAGTCTGACTCAAAAAACAAAACAAAACAAAACAAAAATACACACACACACACACACACACACATAGCTGAAACTTTGAAATTAAACAAAATTAAGGTAATTTCAAATGGACAGATTATCAAAATGTGAAGTTTCAAAAACAGAGAATAACAAAACTTCACACAAACACACCCTGTGGCCATTCTTTCTTTAAACATTTACTCTGCCCCCATGAGAATGTAAGCTCCTTGCAAATGAGAACTGTGTTATAAAATCTTTCTGTGTCCTGCACTTAGGCTTATATCAGGCCCAGTGGATGTCTTTCTCGGGAGTGATTTAAAAATTGAACCTGGTAGCTCCAGCTACTTGGAAGGCTGAGGCAGAAGGATCACCTAAGCCCTGAAGGTCGAGGCTGCGGTGGCCGTGAGTGTGTCGCTGTACTCCAACCTGGGCAACAAAGAATGAAACTCCAACTCAAAAAGAAAAAATGTACCTGGAGAAGAGAAAGATCTTTGTGAATTTGTTGTGCATGTCAAGTAACTACAAGACTAAGAAAAAGCTTAAAATTGACATCTCCTTTGTGAAAATACAAGAAGTGATTTGCTTGAAACAGTAGCAAGAGGGATTCCAGTGAGACTGAGGGAAGAACTTCCTGTCACAGGAGCTGTAAATTCCAGGAGTGAACAGCCAAGGACAATAGCAGTTCTGCTACCCAACTTATGCCTCCCAGTGGGAGGATAGGAATAGTTGACTTCCCAAACTTGCCTCATCTCTCTTTGAGACGGTGTGCTTTCCTCTTGTGTTGCAAATCATTGGTGGTATTTTCTCAACTGGTGAAAGTCAGCTTTGAGGATTTATATTTTGAGTTGACATCAAAGCACTTCATAGATGGTCTTCATGACCGTGGGCTGGTGTGGATTTCTGTATAGATACAAAACCTCGAAGCTGAGTGAGTAAAGGTTCAAGGTCTTCTGGTGATTCAGAGACTAAGCAGGTTGGGAGCTCTCCTCATTGTCCAGGATATGTTCTCTTTCAAAGATCACACGAGTTTTATACACTGAATAAAAAAAGACAACTTGTTTTACTCTGAAGGAAACAAGCAAACCCAAACCAACAGCAACTTCCCCTACCCTTCCCAGTCCCCATGAGCCTCAGAGCTGTGGCTGTACCTTGTGATAACTCTGATCTTTTGACTAAAAAAGAATGCTAATCAGCCCAGCTTTGCTGACCTCCCTGTGTTACCCAGTTGCTAAGGAATAGCTAAAGATTAGCCGATCACAGGTGAATGGAAATTTCTTCCCTGGGCTTTTGTTTAGTGGTGAAAAATAGTTTAGGGCATTTGAAAAAAGAAAACCTCTTTTGTTTTGTTTTGTTTTTTGAGTCACTCTGTTGCCCAGGCTACAGTGTAGTGGTATGATTACAATTTATGGCAGCCTCTACCTCCTGGGTCGAGATGATCCTTCTGTCTCAGCTTCCTGAGTAACTGGGACTGCTGGGGTGCACCACCACCCTTTACTAATTAAAAGAAAAATTTTTTTGTAGCGACGAGGTCTTGCTATGCCGCCCAGGCTGGTCTTGAACTCCTGGGCTCAAGCAATCCTCCCACCTTGGCCTCTTAAAGTGCTGGGATTATAGACATGGTTGTTTACATTTTTTACATGACAAACAGCACTGTAATAAACACCCTTATACATATAATCTTTTCGTAATTTTAAGACTATCTCCTAAGGTAAAGCTCTAGAAGCTGGACCAGAGTCTGGTTCTCTTTCGTTGGTTGTTAGAACGGGTGTAGCATATACCAGACAGCAGGTGTTCTTCATTTGAGGCTATCATTTGGGCCACATGGGGGCTGGGGGGAAAAGCCCTGGAGAACTGGTTTCCCTTTATAGTTTATCTTGGGTTTATGCTACTTCTTTTTCTAACCCCGTGGTTTTTAGTTATGGTTAAACCTTACTGGACTCTTATGTAGTCAGGGGAGAGATACAGACAGAAAGAGAGAGAGAGAGACAGGGAGAGAGAGAATATTAAAAGAAAATTCCTTTTAATCACCATCTTTATTTCATTCTAGCTTTTGGTTGTGAATAGGAGGGGTGGATTTTTCTAATTTTTTTTTTGTTGAGTTGGAGTCTCACTTCGTCGCCCAGGATGGGGTGCAGTGGCATGCTCATGACCACCTTAGCCTCGACCTGCTGGGCTCTGGCCATCCTTCCGCCTCAGCCTCCCAAGTAGCCGGAACTACAGACGCGCATTACCACGTCTAGTTAATTTCTAGAGATGAGGTCTCACCAAATTGCCCAAGCTGGTCTCGAACCCGTGGGCTCAGGCAATCCTCTTACCTCGGCCTCCCAAAGTGCCGGGATTATAGGTGTGAACCACCGCGCCTGGGCTTTTTTTTTTAGTTGGAGTCTCATTGTTACCCAGGCTGGAGTGCAGTGGTATGCTCATGGCCACCCCAGTGTTAAGCTGCTGTGCTCCAGTGATCCTTCCACCTCAGTCTTCTAAATAGCCGAAACTACAGGCACATGCTACCACGCCAGGCTAATTTTTTATTTGTTATTGTAGAGATGTGATCTCAACAAGTTACCCGAACTGGTCTCGAATCCACGGGCTCAGGCAATCCACTCGCCTCAGCCTCCCAAAGTGCTGGGATTACAGGCTAAGCCACTGAGCCTGGCCTATCTTTCTAATTTTTAATGCTCTAATTTCTAAATCAATATTTCTAATTCCCAAGATTTTAAATCCTGGTACTGGCAACATCATAGTGGATTTTACTACCTTTCCTTAGAATGCTCCAGATTGTGTGGGAATTTTATTTCTCCTCATTTGCTGGGTAAACCCCTGGATGAGAAAGCTTATCTCCTAGAAAGGCACAAATCTGCATCTCTCTCTTTAACTACCCATTCAGCTGCTCTCAGAGAAACCTGAAGGATGCTTTGTTTGTGTGTCTTTTTTCTTCTGTGTCCACTTCTAACTAAATGCCTCTTCCCAGTGTCTTCATTTCAAGTTTTCAGAGAAAGGCATTAACTGGACCCATCATTCACGGGCATCCCATTGTGGTTGGGTCTTTGAACCAGTCTATCTCTGGAGCTTCCAGACCTATAGATGGCAACACTTGGCTAAGCCTCCCTCTCATCTAATCAGTTGCTGGTGAGTGTGTGTGGGTGTGTGTCACGTAGAAAGGACCTCTGATGCTCTTGAATTCTGAATGAGGTGAACAGCATTCAAAGGACATCAAACGGTCTTTTGGGGGGATTTCTCCTAGATTGTCAAACTGGAGAAGAGAAAGAAGGGCAAGAATAGCCCAGCGTTTTGTGTAAAAGAGCTTCTAAAGATGTCTAAACATCATGTCTGTAATCCCAGCACTTGGGAAGCTGAGGCGAGAGGATTGCCTGAGCCCAGGAGCTTGAGACCAGCTTGGGCAACATAGTGAGATCTTTGCTCTATTACAACAACAACAACAAAAAGCCGTATGTGGTAATGCATGCCTGTAGTCCCAGCTACTTGGGAGGCTGTGAAAAGAGGATCATCTAAGCCCAGGAAATCGAGAATGCAGTGAGCTGTGATTGTGCCACTACATACAGCCTGGGCAGCAGAGTGAGACTCCGACTCAAATAAATAAACTAATAAAATACATAAAAATGTCTAAGCATACATTTACTCTGTGACCCAGCAATTTAGGTATTTGCAGAGAAATGAAGACATATGGCCACCAAGACTTGGACAAGAATGTCCCTTTATTTTTGATAACACAAAACTGAAGAAAGCCCAGGTGTCCATTGAAGTGAGACTGGATAAGCCACTGTGACATAATGACCCAGTAGAATGCTACTGCCAACAGAAAGAAAGCTATTACTGGTACACACAACCCAGGTGAGTCTCAAAACCCCCATGCTGAGTGAAAGAAGGCTTATTCCAAAGAGTACATACGATATGATTCCATTTAAGTAAAGTTTAGGAGAGGCAACCTTTGATATTTTTAAAAAATAAAAAAGTTGGCCAGGCTCGGTGGCTCAGTTTGTAATCCCAGAACTTTGGGAGGCCACCTTGGTGTGACCTTGTCTCTACAATAAATCAAAAAGTAGCCGGGCGTGGTAGCGCGCGCCTGTAGTTCCGGCTACTTGGAAGGCTGAGGCGGAGGGATCGCCAGAGCCCAGCAGTTCGAGGCTGCGGTGGCTGGGAGCGTGCCACTGTACTCCAGTCTGGGTGACAGAGGACTCCAACTCAAAAAAAAAAAAAGTTGTTGCCTCTTAGGGATGGAGAATGGGGCCTGAGTAGGAAGATGCATTCGTATTTTCTGGAGTGATGGTAAGCTTTACATCTTGAAAGGGATATGGGTTATATAGGCGTATGCATTTGCCAAAACTTAGCAAATGGGCCACGTGCAGTGGCTCATGCGTGTAATCCCAGCACTTTGGGAGGCAGAGGCAGGAGGGCTGCTTGAGCTCAGGAGTTCCAGACGAGCCTGAGCAACATAACAAGACTTCGCTGCTCAAAAAAAAAAAAAAAAAAAAAATTAGCCAGGTTTAGAGGCACACACATATAGTTCCGGATATTTGGGAGGCTGAGGTGGAAGGATTGCCTGAGCCCAGGAGATCAAGGCTGCAATAAGCCATGATGGTATCAATGCACTCCAGCCTGGACAACAGAGTGAGGCCCTGACTCTAGAAAAACAAAAACAAAACAAAACTTAGCAAATGTCCACTTAAAATTTAGGGAGAAGTGTGCTTATGACTATAATTTAATTTGAAATTCATCAAGAGAAATAAGATGGACTGATGGATGGACAGAGACATGGATAGGTGGGTAGATGCGTGATAAAGCAAAAATAGTGAAAAATTGATGATGGAATCTTGGTGGTGGTAGTACAAGGGTTTTCTGAAAATTCTTTCAGATTTGTTGTGTGTGTGAGAAGTTTCCCAGTAGAATGATGGGGAAGAGGTCTAACAACACAAGATATGCCATTCAATTCATTTCACTACTATTCAGTTTAAGAGCATTTCAGCAACAACAAAAAATACTTATGCACCTGTCATATATAAAGCATTGTGTTATATATGGAGAATACAAGAATGGTCAAAGACAAAGTTATTGACACAGAGAGCTCACAATTTCACAAACATATATCAGCAGTTTTCTGGAATGTCTGATATATCAGGTACTATAATTACTTTTTTTTGAGTTGGACTGTCACTCTGTTGCCCAGGCTGGAGTGCAGTGGCATGCTCACAGCCCGCAGCCTCGACCTGCTGGGCTCAGGGGATCCCTCCACCTCATCCTTCCAAGTAGGTGGAACTACAGGCGTGCACCACCACATCCGGCTAGTTTTTTGATTTATTGTAGCGACAAGGTTTTACCAAGTTGCCCAGGCTGGTCTCAAACCTCTGGGCTCAGGCAATCTTTTCATCTCCACCTCCCAAAGTGCTGGGATTACAGGTGTGAGCCACTGCACCTGGCTATAATTACTTTTAAATATAAGTGATTCATTAGATAAATAACTCCTATTTTTGATCGTTTAACTTAAGAGTTTTTATATAAAGAAACTCACAAGTCTGGAAAAAAAATTCTTTTGTCAAGTGCTGTCTTCCAATTTTGTCTGGGGATATATTTTTACCATAACCACCTCTTGCCTCTCTGTTGGTTCTGTGTCCTTGTTGAAATAACATGTAAAATTTACCTTATCAAGGTAAATTCAAGGAGAAAGGCGCTGAGGATACATGGAAAAATCAATGAAAAGTCAGAGAAAAAAAGAAGTTAATAGTTAACGTTCACAGTGGTTGGCGTTATCTTCAACTTTCTCTCATCTTCTTCCTTCAGAATCTCCTGCCTCCAGCTTAAGGTTCGTTCTAAAACCTGGTGGTAAGATCGTCCTGCTCAGAATGTTCCATGGCTCCCTACTGCACAGAGTCTGGTCCCACGGCCTTACTCCGCTGTTCAAGTCTTTCACAGGGTGGCCTGTCCTCCTCCTCCGTACCTTCTGCCTAGTTCACTGCTTCTGACTCCTGACAGACACCCTAGCCACCCTCACCTAGAGGTGGGCTTCTGACCTAGGATCCCTCTGTTAACACAATCTCCAGTTTCATGAAAAGCCCACCTCTCTAAGAAGTCCTCCTTCTGAGAGACCTTCTTAGAGGTATTTTCTCTCCCCTTTAACTTGGAGGGGCTAGAATTAATCTCTCTAATCAGCCTTGGCATTTTCTTGCTATCTTTGATGTCTTTTTTATTACAGGCTGGCTTCGTTTTCAGAAACAGCTATTTGTAACTACTTCCTTTATTGTGAACCCCTGGAGGGCAAAGGGCTGGGGATTACTCATCTTTGGATACATTTTAAGCCATTAAATAGTGCTCTGTACATATTGAGAATTCAACTAAAGTTTGTTTAATTCAGTCTACTTTTGAAGGAAAAGTCAACATCTATTCTTTTCTTTTCTTTTTTTTTTTTAGTTGTAGTCTCACTTTGTCGCCCAGGCTAGAGTGCAGTGGCATGCTCCCCGCCTCAACCTGCTGGAATCAGGCCTTCTAAGTAGCTGGAACTACAGGCACACGCCACCATGCCTGGCTAATTTTTTAATTTATTTGTAGAGATGAGGTCTCACCAAGTTGCCCAGGTAGGTCTTGAACCCCTGGGCTCAGTCAATCCTCTCGGCTTGGCCCCCCACAGTGCTGGAATTACAGGCTCTAGCCACTGCGCCTGGTTAACATCTATGCTTAAGGTGAGCCCACACCAGGCTGAGTGTGTCATTTGTAAATCCATTGGCCAGCATCATTTCCTCTAAAGTGCGGCATTTTTAATAGAACTAAAGACTCATAGCCGGGCTCGGTGGCTCAGCCTGTAATCCCAGCGCTTTGGGAGGCGAAGGTGAGCGGACTGCCTGAGCCCGCGGGTTCGAGACCCGCCTGGGCAGCCAGACCTCATCTCGACAATAAATCAAAAAATCAGCCGGGCATGGTAGCGCATGCCTGTAATTCCGGCTACTCGAAAGGCTGGGGCGGAAGGATCGCCGGAGCCCAGCAGGTCGAGGCTGCGGTGGCCGGGAGCAGCCACTGCACTCCAGTCTGGGTGACA
>NW_007259927.1:536213-538497 GCF_000164805.1 Carlito syrichta
AAAAAAAAAAAAAAAAAAAAAGAACCAAAGACTCATGAGTGACCTTTAGAAAGACATGTTGTATTTCACCACCAAAGGGCAGTACAGGTTTTATTAGGCGTCCATAATCTAGGCCTCTCTTCTCAGGCAACCCTGAAGCATATGGCACTTTATCTGGGAGGGGCACAGTTAGTGAAAGAAGGTTTTGGTCTTTGAGGGTTGGCGTTGCTCATGAACTTATTCAATGGCTTAATTTTTTCCCCCCTAGCTTGGATACTGATGGATTTTGACTCTTTTACTGCATGCATAGTGCCATCTTGTGGCCATGGAACATATAACACTCATCGTTCACGTTTTAGAGCGTGCACGGATAATTATGGGTCTGTTGTTCTATCTTATGACTAGGTGAACTTACAGAATTTACTGCTAAGAAAGCTTATCTGAGTTTCATCTAACCGGGGTTGCTCTGGCAACATTAATAATAATGCTTGTGTTCTGTGCATTTTCCAACTTCTTTCATTGGGGTTTTTCATCCTCACCTGAGTGTTTTTTCTTTGAGAAAGGTAAACTAGAGGAAGGGTAGAAGTGATCCTTGGCAGGGCTGGGAATGTCCAAGCTCAAGGTTACTTGAAAAGGGTTCAATTCAAGAGGGATTGCAAAGGCAAACTTCTTGCTAGAAGACGCTGAAAGTCATAGATCAGGGGTTGTGTAACATCTGGGTTACATTCTCATGTAGAGCCTTGGGTCAAAGGGCAGAAGAATCAAACAAGTCTTTAATACAGTGAGTAAGAGCTTTGATACAGTGACATCCTGTCTGACTAACCAGAATACGGAAACTCTGAAACAAACAGAAGAGATTCAAGCCCAAGTTGCTCAGGCTGCTCTCGAACCTGTGGGCTCAGGCAATCTTCTCACCTCGGCCTCCCAAAGTCCTGGGATTATAGGCATGAGCCTATGTACCTGGCCAAGCCATTGTAAATAGTTCATGTTATGCACTAAAATTCCTATCGTTTTCTTCATACTTGTTGTCCTGGACCCTCAAAGACACCCAAAGGGAAGACGTTGTGTCCAAGAGGCTGAAGAAATGACCTGGAGATAACAGGCAAGACATGGGCGTTAGTCAGAAACTTACCTGTAGGGATGGTGGCCCAGGAGTGGCCAGCTGGACAGGAAAAAAACTGCCCCTGCTTGTAAAAGTCACTCAGGTTGTATAGCATCTTGCCTGGCACAGAGCGTGGGGTTAAACACAAAAAGGGTGGGGTTTCCAGTGCACAAGAGTGGTGTGAGAACATGCTTCTTTATATATCGCATGTATACAAAGTGGTTGCAGTTTCTCTCTAGGGGTGAGATTTTTTTGTGAACTCAAGGTAACCAAAAGAATGGGATTGGTCCATGTGGGCCTGAACTGGTTTGAACCAGCCTAGGGCTGGGTGAGGACTAACAGCCTCAAGGAAGACTGTGGGAGATCCTTCACTCTCCATAGCTGTGAGATGTGGTTGGCAGGCAAGCAGAACACTTCACCCATGGCCTCAGCATGACCTGCATGCCCAGGCATGGAGCCTGAGGGGAAGGGGACATCCCAGGTTGGTCACTCCCAGAACTTCTCCTTAGGCTCCAACTCCTTGCTTGGGGCCACATCCACCGTGTGTGTGTGTGTGTTGTCACCGAGTGTGTTGCCCTTTGATATCAGAACTCTCCAAGACTTTCTCAGAGTCCATTGATTCAGACTTTACAAAGAACAAACTTGAGTTTAGGAAGCAGCAGATTAAATGTTGCTAATGAGATGAAGCATGTACAGCTTTAGAAAATCTACTTTGAAAATGTTGCTGGCTTTTCAAAATTCACAATTGTCCTGCTTGATTGTATCAAAGACACTTCCCCACCCAGTTCATTGTTCTTCCTGTGACTGGCCATTCATTTAGTCAATCAACCTACTCCCTTTATCGGTAGACTTTTTTTGTGTGCAGTGAGTAAAATCAAGTAAGCATGAGACAATAAAGATCAAAAAGACCCCATTCCTATCTTCAAGGATCTCAACACCTAAGAAACAAGACTAGGCCAAGTAAACCCAGCACTTTGGGAGGCTGAGATGAGAGGATCGCTTGAGTGCAGAAGTTTGAGACCAGCCAAGGCAATATTGTGAGAACTTGTCTTTACCAAAAAATTAGCCAGGTATGGTGGTGTGCGCCTATAGTTCCTGAAAGAAGTTAGGCGCCAGTGATGACTCCATAATCGTCTAAGGCCAAGAGATTTATTAAAGCAGCAGCCACAAGGGAAAAGGGAAATGGTCTGTGGCCGCGGGATT
>NW_007259927.1:538731-541400 GCF_000164805.1 Carlito syrichta
GTGAGAGAGGGAGGGGAGAGAGTGAGAGAGTGTGAGAGAGAGAGTGAGTATGAGAGTGGTGGGGGGAGAGAGAGAGCAAGAGAGAGAGGGAGCAAGAGAGAGTTATGCAGGGAGAGGGGTGTATTTATGGACTTGGCAGGGGCTGGAAGGGGTTGTGCTAGGTTCTTATTGGAGGAGCGGCATGGGAGCAGGGTGGGTATAACAAAGCTAGCTATGTCATGGGAAATGATTGGAGGCTTGCAGGTTTGAACTTCGCGCACGAGGGGAATCACGCATGAAGAAGCCAGAACCTAGGGCCTTTGTTGTCTAGTGTGGCTTTACCATGTTCGGCGTCATTTTGGGAGCCGCCCCTCTGGCTGTTTCCTGTACCCTTCAGTTCCAGTTACTCAGGAGGCTGAGAGAGGAGGATCGCTTGAGCCCTGGAGTTGGAGGTTGTGGTGAGCCATGATTGTGCCACTGCACAGAGTGAGATCCTGACCCCCCCAAAAAAACATCAACAAAGAAAAAAAACCTGATAGGACAGATGGGGGTCTGTAATCCAGGGCCACAAGAAAGATGCAAAGATTTGCACAGAAATTAGATTGGAAAATATAGTTTATTTAGAATGTAGATTGGAGAGAGAGAGAAAAGGAGGATCACCTCTCCCAGATTGGGGAGGGGTCCAGAGCTTAAAGAGTAGCAGGGCAGCCATAGCTCAGTGAACACATGGCCTGGCCAGAGCTAACAAAAGCAATGGTGGCTGCTGCTTGAGGTTGAATGCCTTTTAAACCTTCCCTTTGATGAGGGCTGGTGATTAAGGTGATTGGTCTGTTTTATGTCATCAGGAAGGGGCTGGGTAAACACAGGTACTGGTGTCAGGATGATGGCCGGCAGATGGGTGGGCCAGTCGCATGACTGTTGCCAAGGTGATGGGGTCTGTTTGGGAAAGGCTGATTAGGATAACCTGGTTTCTTATGGCTGGAGGCAAATACTTGGGATAGAAAAGCTAATTAATACAAAACAAGCTGGGGAGGGGGTTGTAAAACAATTATCAATAGCTGCCTCTGAGAAACTGGTTCTGTCTTTGGCTAGTGATTAGCGAGCAAGCTAGGTAATTTGCTAAGAAAATGGCTGCCCTTTAGCTAAGATTATTTCATTCAATTATTCCATTTTGGCATTATATCCCTTTCAAAAAGAAAAGAAAAAGGGAAAAGAAACGAGAATAATATGAATCCAGAATACAAAATCAAACCAGGAAAGGCTACTGTGCTATATATAGGAGCTTCAGAAGCAAGTAAGAAAAAAAAATCCTTAGAATGAGTTCCACAGGCGAGGAGCATTGTGCTTCCGTAGTTTAGTTGAGAAGACATTTATGGCGCATATGCTCCTAGGCCCCTGGGGAAACTGAGAAGAGACATGAAGGTATGAAGCATGCAGCCATTGCTACTGAGCTGGGAACATCAGCTGCTATCAAAGCTTGCTTTGATCACCTTCGAAGATTCAGTATATACACTGTCATCTCTACATTCAGGATACTTTCAGCTCAGGTTTAAATTTTGTTACCGTTATGAAGGGTGACAAAATATGGCGTTTTGCCTCAAGGTCTCTTCCAAGCTGCCTCTTCTCCCTGTAAAATCAACTATTGCAGGAAGGAAGCAGAAGGATGGAATAAGACCTGGTCCAACCATTTTATAAGAGAACGTCTGGCCCCCACAGTGACAAGATACTTTTATAAATAATTAACCAAATAAAAGAATGGATGACTTTAATGGGAAAAAATAGTACAGCTTTTCAATCTAAGTTTGTTTGTTTCTTTATTAGGTGTATAGGCACAGTTGTATCCCCCCACAAATTCACATGTTGAAGTCCTAATTCCAGTGTATCAGACTATGATTGTACTTAGAGACAGAGCCTTTACAGAGGTAATTAAGTTCAAATGAGGTCATTAGACAGGTACAAAGGGAGACCATGTGAAGGCGCAGGGAGAAGACGGCCACCTACAAGCCACAAGGGAAAGCCTTGTTAGAAACAACCAACTCTGCCAGTATCTCAATCTCAGACTTCTGGATTCCAGAACTGCCAAATAAACTGATACAGAGACCCACTATTGTCTGTCCATATTGCCATTACTCCTAAAGAAGGACATAGCGAATGTTCAAGCGGGTCTGCATGTACCCATATTCCAGAGAATTAACAATGAAGAACATTTTCCTTATCTCCTATGCACTCCCTGTAAATAACTTCAATGAGTCTTTAACTTCCCTGCAGACTGTGCTCAATTAACTGAGAGAAATGCATCCCATTTACTCACTTTTCTTAAGGTTTAGGTTTGAATAATATAGTATCAATATAATGATAAGTCTTGTGATTTGTATAACTTTTGCATACTAATAACAAACAATCTGTAATGAATGATGTCTTCAGCCTTGCTAACTCCCTTTACTCTATGACAAGATTGATTAACACCTCTGCCTAGTGTTACGGATAAGAAGTTGTGAGAGCCGGGCTCAGTGGCTCAGCCTGTAATCCCGCGCCGTTGGGAGGCTGAGGTGAGTGGATTGCCTGAGCCCGCGGGTTCGAGACCCGCCTGGGCAGCAAGACCTCATCTCTACAATAAATCAAAAAATCAGCTGGGCATGGTAGCGCATGCCTGTAATTCCGGCTACTTGGAAGGCTGAGGTGGAAGGATC
>NW_007259927.1:541738-575913 GCF_000164805.1 Carlito syrichta
GTCTCGACCCCGCGGGTTCAGGCAATCCATTCACCTCAGCCTCCCAAAGGCGCGGGATTACAGGCTGAGCCACCAAGCCCAGCTTATAGGCAGTTTCAAAAGGGGGGTTCAGGACCCTGAGTCTGGCGGCAGTTGAGGAGGAAGGCAGTCACTACTCATAACTTGTCTAAAGGAGCAAGGAGGGAGCAAGGGTCCGGGAGTCAGTGAGGGAATTGCCTTCTAGAGATTCCTGAGGGAGAAATGGCGGAGCGGGAGGCAGGGAAGAAATTCTCTGAATGCATTTTCCTCTTTCTTTTCAAGCTTCAGCCAAGCCTAACTAGAAGCCAGCTGCAGTGATGCCGGTTGAAACATTTATTTTAAAAAACTTCTGCATTTCAGAGCAGGATGAGGAAGTAATGCAGGTCAACTCCAGAATTGGGGTTCAGCCTGACAGGCCAAGTGGATTCTTGGATTTGTGCAGGAAAGAAGTCAAGCTTGAGTTGTTAGTAGGAGCCATAAGTCCATGTGGACTGCTAGCCGGCTGATGGCTTTTTCTTGATTATATGCTAAGCAAGGGGTGGAATATTCTTGATTTTCTGGGAAAGGGGTAAAGAGTTCCCAGAATTGAAGGTTCCTCCTCTTTTTAAATCATATAGAGTAACTTCTGGAGTTGCCATGGTTATTGTAAACTGTCATGGCACTGGTGGGAGTGTCTTCTAGCATGCATATAATGAGCATGTAGTTAGCAAAAAGGACGCAGAGGTCATGTTCGACACCATTTTGGTCTTAGATGGTCTTGGGCGGCTTTTGCCTGTCTTCTCACAACATCCTGTTTTGTCTTGAGGTCCTGGCCTTGTGACCTTCATTTTGGGCAACTAGTTGTGCAGGATCCCGATGTCCGGAAGGCAGAGAATGAATACAAAGAGACAAATGGGACATATGCCCAGAGCACATTTAGATGTGTTTTTTTTTGAGTTGGAGTCTCACTCTGTTGCCCAGGCTGGAGTGCAGTGGCAGCTCCCAGCCACCGCAGCCTCGACCTGCTGGGCTCCTGCGATCCTTCCGCCTCAGCCTTCCAAGTAGCACAGACTACAGGCACACGCTACCACGCCTCGCTAGTTTTTGATTTGTTGTAGAGAGGTCTCGCAAAGTTGGCTGGCTGGGTCTCGAACCAACGGGCTCAGGCAATCCTCTCGCCTCGGCCTCCCAAAGTGCTGGGATTACAGGCTGAGCCACCGAGCCCAGCCCACATTTAGATTTTTAACAGAGGCTTCCACTTCTCATTTCATCTTCTCAACTTGGCTCATGGGCTAGTGGGTTTTTGGAATCTGAGTCCACTCCCACTCACCAATGGATTATATATTGTATGTTTCAGAATATTCATGCCAATAATGGATTGCAGTTAATAATGGGGTGAGGGCATGATGGAAGGTATGGGGGCAGAAGACAGCATCTGAAAGCTTCTTGATTAGCATATGGATGTAAAGAAAACCAGAGAGCTCATAGCAAGACCCACAAAGTGCAAGGCACACATGCACAGTCTGTGATCAACTAAAGTTTCATATTGTGACCCAGCGTGGTGGCTCAAATCTGTAATTCCAGCACTTTGGGAGACCAAGGCGAGAGGATTGCCTAAGCTCCGGGGTTCAAGACCAGCCTGGGCAATTTGGTGACACCTCGTCTCTACAATAAATAAATAAAAAATAAGCCAGACGCGGTAGTGTGCACCTGTAGTTCCTGCTACTTGAAAACTGAGGTGGAAGGATTGCCTGAATCCTGCGGGTCGAGGCTGCGGTGACCGTGAGCATGCCACTGCCCTCCAGCCTGGGCAACAGAGTGAGACTCTGACTCAAAAAAAAAATAAATAAATAAAAAATGCATATTGTAATTTCTAGAGCTATGATGCTCCAAGTAAACCTTTCCACACTGATAGAAAGTTTCTATATTTCTGCTATCTAAATAGTAGTTACTTGCCACACAGAGCACAGATCTAGAGTGTAAGGGTAAGTACAAATCTGAAAAAAGAAAAAAAGTAGAATTTTCCCTAGTGCACCCGGCCACCACAGCCTCGACCTCTGCTGGGCTCTGGCGATCCTTCCGCTTCAGCCTTCCAAGTAGCTGGAACTATAGGCGTGCACTACCACGCCCCGCTAATTTTTGATTTATTGTAGAGATGAGGTCTCGCCAAGTTGCCCAGGCGGGTCTCGAACCCGCAGGCTCAGGCAATCTGCTCACCTCGGCCTCCCAAAGCACTGTGATTGCAGGCTGAGCCACCGAGCCACCGAGCCCGGCTCTGTCTCTTTCTTAAAACATTGCTTTAAAAAAAACTTGTAATTGTTCATTCTTTCTCTGTCTCTGTGAGACACAAATCATTTTAAAAAACAAAAGGAGCCCTTTCCAGCTTTATAACTGGGAATGTCTTTCTGCTGGACCTGGGGACCTCTCTTTGAAATGTCATCATCAAGGAAGATAGCACCTCTATCTCTCCATCTCCATGGGTGCCTGGCTCCAAACTGTAACTAGCTACCTGTCATAGAGATCGAAAAAGTTTTATTATTTATTTGGAGAAAACCAATTAGCAAACACAATGGCCACCTCAATTAGCAGGTGAATTTAATTTGAGCTACATATGACAAATGGTGTTGTCAAATCCTCTCACTTGAGGACAAGTTACTGTTTTTATTTTTTAAATAAATTTTTTTAGAGATAGGGTCTTGCTCTGTTGCCCAGGCTGGAGTGCAGTGGTGCAATCATAGCTCACTGAAGTCTGGAATTCCTGGGCTCAAGTGATCCTCTCCCCTCAGCTTCCCCATAGCTAGGAAGGACTTCAGGCACATGCAACCATACCCTGGCTATTTAAAAAAAAAATTTTTTTTTTTTTAGAGGGTCTTGCTATTTTGCTCAGGCTGGTCTTAAGCTGACCTCAAGTGAGCCTCCTGCCTTGGTCTCTCAAAGGGCTAGGATTACAGGTGCAAGCCACCACATCCAGCCAAATTATCATTTAACTTGTGACTATACATATTATGATGTATTTTATATATGATATATATTTTTAAATTATATATTTTATATTTTAAATTATGTATTTTCTTTTTTTTTTTAATTGGAGTTTCACTCTGTCACCCAGGCTGGAGTGCAGTAGCACGCTCCCGACCACTGCAGCCTCGACCTGCGACTCAGGTGATCATTTTGCTTCAGCCTTCCAAGTAGCTGGGAACTACAGGTATGCACAACCACACCCCACTAATTTTTCTTGATTTATTGTAGAGATGAGGTCTCACTGCCCAGGCGGGTCTTGAACCCGCGGGCTTAGGCAATCACTCATCTCAGCCTCCCAAAGGCGCGGGATTATAGGCTGAGCCACTGAGCCCAGTTAATTATGTGTTTTCTATATGGCTATATAAAAAGGTGAGAATTCTTTCAGTCTTTGCAATTTCCTTATGGGCTGCCTATGATGTGCCTCACATTCCGGCTTAATGCTTATTCAATAATAAAACCATTTTCTTTCTCTTCTACCTTTGTGGGAAGGTTTTCTAGGTTTGCAGGAGATTTTGGTTTTGATTATATTTCCTCAGTGAGAGCAGTCAGCCAAGCGTAGTGGCTCATGACTGTAATCCCAGCACTTTGGGAGCTTGGAGGCAAGAAGATTTCCTGAGCTCAGAGATTCAAGACCAGCCCAGGCAACTTGGCGAGACCTCGTCTCTACAGTAAATCAAAAAATTAGCTGGGCATAGTGGTGTGTTCCTGTAGTTCCAGACTGAGGCAGAAGGATCACCTGAGCCCAGCAGGTCAAGGCTGCTGTGGCCATGAGCATGCCATTGCACTCTGGGTGACAGAGTGAGACTCTGACTCAAAAAAAAAAAAAGAAAGAGCAGCAATTAAAAAATAGACACTAAGAGGCATAGTTAAAAGGTCAACAGAGGAGCTTGGGTCAAATCCTAAAACAAGCATAACACAAAACAATGTGTGTAAGAAGGCCCAGAGAAATAACAAACAAACAACAACAACAAAAACAGAGATGGGACAAAGAGAAAACAAATACCAGAATGTAAGGCTTAAACTTATTCATATGAATAATTGTTGTAAAATCTTCCATTAAGAGGCAGAAATAGCTGGGCACGGTGGCTCAAACTTGTAATCCCAGCACTTTGGGAGGCCGAGGTGAGTGGATTGCCTGAGCCCAGGGGTTCGAGACCAGCCTGGGCAACTTGGCGAGACCTCATCTCTACTACAATAAATAAAAAATTTAACCGGGCATGGTAGCGCACGCCTGTAGTTCCAGCTACTTGGAAGGCTGAGGCGGAAGGATTGCCTGAGCCCAGCAGGTTGAGGCTGTGGTGGCCGTGAGTGTGCCGCTGCACTCCAGCCTGGGCAACAGAGTGAGACTCTGACTCAAAAAAAAGAGGCAGAAATAGTCCAAATGATTAAGCGAGCAAGACCTACCTATATGCTGTTTACAAGAAATGTACTATAAATATAAAGGCATAGATAGGTGAGGAGTAAGTGGATCAAAAAGATGTACTATGGGAACACTAACCATAAGAATGCTAGTGCAGCTATATTAATGCTAGACAAAGTAGACATCTAGACAAAGACTATATTAAAAGAAAAACTTTAGACAACTTAAATTGAACAGCATTTAATGAAGCAAAGAATGATTTAGGGATGGGGCGACTCTGAGGCTACTGAGTGGCAGGAGAGGATTTATGGACAGAAAAAGGAAAGTGATGACAGAAAATGAGTGAGGTACAGAAACAGCTGGATTGGTCACAGCTTGGCATTTGCCTTATTTGAACAGTTTGGACACTTGGCCACCTGTGAGTACAGCTGCTATGATTGGTGGAGACTCAGCTACTTCTTACCAGGGTAGGTGTGAGATAATTGTCAGGACATCACCTCTTTCCCCATATTTGGCTTCTTTCTGATTGCTCCTTCCCCAGGATAGGCACATATTCCCAGGAGTAAGTCATGGGATGCAGGTGACCCATCACGGGATGTAGATACCCAAGCAACCTAAAGATAATGTAGTCAGATACTCTCTTTTTTTTTTTTTTTTTTTGAGTTGGAGTCTCACTCTGTTGCCCAGGCTGGAGGGCAGTGGCATGCTCACGGCCACCACAGCCTCGACCTGCTATGCTCAGGCAATCCTTTCGCCTCAGCCTCCCAAGTAGCTGGAACTACAAGCAAGTGCAATCATACCCAGCTAATTTTTTTTGATTTATTGTAGAGATGAAGTCTCGCCAGGTTGCCCAGGCTGGTCTCAGACCCCTGGGTTCAGGCAATCCTCTCACCTTGGCCTCCCAAAGGGCTGGGATTATAGGCATGAGCCACTGCACCCAGTCAGTTAGGCAATCTTAATCAAAGTGATTGTAAACACTGTATAGGAATTTGAATAATTAACTTGCTTGATTAAAAAACTGTTTGCTGGCCAGGCTCAGTGGCTCAGCCTGTAATCCCAGCATTTGGGGAGGCCGAGGCGAGTGGATTGCCTGAGCCTGAGGGTTCGAGACCAGCCTGGGCAACTTGGCGAGACCTCATCTCTATAATAAAAATCAAAAATTAGTCGGGTGTGGTAGTGCACGCCTGTAGTTCCGGCTACTTGGAAGGCTGAGGCAGAAGGCTCGCCGGAGCCCAGCAGGTCGAGGCTGCGGTGGCCGTGAGCGTGCTACTGCACTCCAACCTGGGCTGCAGAGTGAGACTCCAACTCAAACAAACAAACAACAAACAAAAAACTGTTTGCTATCCTGTCCTGAGGTGTGGATTCTTTTTATCACCGAACTGCCACCATCAGTGCCCTTCCATAAGTCTAACAAACCAATGTCTTCCTGCTGGACCTCCGGACAACTTCTCTGGAATATGTAAAGAACCTTACGTCCAAGCCCTCTCAGATCTGGGGCTACCACATTACAGTAGGTTACAGTCTATTTATGCATCTAGTCAGGTTACAGCTCACTAAGTATGGAAAGACCTTTAGGTCCAACTTAAAATATGTAAGAAGGCAGATGTAGGCCAAACCTAATTTAACAATTGCACACAAAGACAAATGGAGTCATTTCATAATGATAAAAGGGTCAATTTTTCAGGGACACACCCTAACCCTAAACGTGTTTGTACCTAATAACACAGGTATAAAGTTTCAAAAGACAGGAAGCAAAAGTAGAAAGAATTAGAGGGTGAAATAAATCCACAGTAAGTAGGGATTTTTTTTTTTTTTTTTTAGTCAGACTCTTACTCTGCCACCCAGGCTAGAGTGCCGTGGCATGCTTATGGCCACTGCAGCCTTGAGCTGCAGGGTTTATGCGATCCTTCTGCCTCAGCCTTCCAAATAGCTGGAACTACAGGTGTGCACCACCATGTCTGGCTAATTTTTTTGGTGTATTGTAGAGATGAGGCCTCACCAAGTTGTCCAGGCTGGTCTCAAACCCATGAGCTCAGTTAATCCTCTGGGCTCCGCCTCCCAAACTGCCGGGATTACAGCCGTGAGCCACCATGCCGGGCAGTAAGGGATTTTTAACACTGCCCTCATAGCAATGAATAGAAAAGGCAGACAAAAAAAATCAGTAACAATATGGAGGATTTAAGTTACACTAAAATAATGAAATTAAGAAGCTTTGATATGTTCAAGAAGTAAAGTTTAATTACCTGAAAATGATAATCTAAAATACCTCATTTTAAAGTGATGTTTGATCAGCTCCATCTTATTTTGATGTACTGGTGATTGGGGTAAGGTCTGCAGAGAGCAACTGAAAGTTACACTATGTACCACTTGAAGTGGAAACAGAAGTCTCAGAAATATATATTATGCATAGTGCCCATGCATAGTATATGCCCGGTTATTTTTTTGAACTTTTTTTTTTTTTTTATTGAAGTCTCACTCTGTTGCCCAGGCTGTAGGTACAGTGGCTCACTCACAGTCACTGTATTGTAGCCTTGATCTGTTGGGCTCAGGTGATGCTTCTGCTTCAGCCTTCCAAGTATGCACCACCATACCCAGCTGATTTTTTATTTATTTTAGAAACGAGGTCTCACCAAGTTGCCCGGGCTGGTCTCGAATCCCTGGGCTCAGGCTCTTGCCTCCACCTCCCAAAGTGCTGGGATTACAAGTATGATCCACTGTGCCCGTCCTATTTTTTGACTTTTGTAGAGACTGTGTATAACACAGTCTTCATGCTCTAGGATGTCTCATTATGTGCCAGTGTTGTGAAATCCTCATTCATGTGACATTACAGTGTTGGCAGTGTAAGAGATCAGAATATGCTACCCCAAAATATTTCTCTCTTTCTTTTTTAGCATAAGGATTATTTTGAGCTGATTATTTTAGGAAGAATCAGAAGAGAATCTCTAAAGACAGAACATACATTTCCCTTTTGTAAGGGAGATTTACATTTATAAAGAAATGTCCATTTGAAAGTCTGTTTCCCTCTCTGTACCAGAAAGAGCCATTGACTATCAATCACAAGGCTCCTGTGGAGAAGACATTGACTTAAACCTGCATAACAAACCCTCCCTTGCTTACTATATTTTTCCTAGTTGCCTTTCTGTAACTTGCTTCCTCTGCCCAGAAACCTCCAATCTCCTTTCCTTTATTTGAATTCAAGTAGGTATATTGGTTTTTTTTTTTTTTTTTTTTCCTTGAGTTGGAGTCTCACTCTGTCACCCAGACTGGAGTGCAGTGGCCGCTCCCGGCCACCGCAGCCTCGACCTGCTGGGCTCCGGCGATCCTTCCACCTCAGCCTTCCAAGTAGCTGGAACTACAGGCATGCGCTACCACTCCCGGCTAATTTTTGATTCGTTGTAGAGATGAGGTCTCGTCAAGTTGTCCAGGCAGGTCTCGAACCCGCGGGCTCAGGCAATTCACTCACCTCAGCCTCCCAAAGGCGCGGGATTACAGGCTGAGCCACCGAGCCCGGCTTCAAGTAGCTATATTGTTAAACTGAATTTGGCCCGAAGCTGAAGCCTTACCTTGCGCCATAAACTGCAATTTAGCTTGATGAGGAAACTGTAAACCTCATTTAGAATAACTTTGTAACAAACAGCTGAGTCTCAGCCAATCACCGCAGCGAAGTTTCAGCCAATCACAGGCTGCCACCGGCACAGACCCTGTCCCTATAAGTTAAAAGCTGATCTTTGGGTGGTCAAGCTGTTTCTGAACTTCACTTCCAGGTTCTGCCTATAAATACTGCCTGCCCAGGGCGCAGAGTAGAGTTCTTTGAATTTCTTCTGGTTGGGGGACTGCCCAATTTTATGAATTGTTCTCTGCTCAATTAAGCCCTGTCAAAAGTAATTTGTTTAAAGGTTTGCTTTTAACACTTTAAATTCAAGTTCTAACCACCCTTTTGAGATACTCAGATTTTCTCCCTTGTGTATAGGAGATATACAGGTTAATAGGTTTTTGTTTTTTCGTCTCACTCTGTTGCCCAAGCTGGAGGGCAGTGGCACCATCACAGCTCACCGCAGCCTCAACTTCCTGGGCTCAGGTGATGCAGCCTCCACTTCCTGGGCTCAAGTGATCCTTCCACCTCAGCCTCCAGAGGAGCGAGAACTGCAGGAGGTGTGCGTCACTACGCCTGGCTAATTTTTTGACTTTTTGTAGAGAAGAGGTCTTGCCATGTTGCACAGGCTGGTCTTGGACTCTTGGTCTAAAGCAATCCTCCTGCTTCAACCTCCTAGAATGCAGGGATCACAAGTGTGAGTCACTGTACCCGGCCTTGTTTTTCTGTTATTCTGTGTTTTGTTACAGAGCCTCAGCTGAGAACCTAGAAGGGTAAAATAAAAAGATATATTTTTCTTTCTCCACAGCAGCAACCCTGATCTTTTCCCTTGTAAACTATGACCGACACCTAAACAGCCTGTCAAACACTGTTAGAATGATTTCATCTCTTTGAATCAGGTGTGTGAGCTTTCTCCGGCCAAACCTAACAGGTTTCTCTAGTGTTACTTCCTGGGTAGAAAGTGATTTTCAATTCCTCAGAAATAATGGTGCCAGAGTTGAGGAGTATTCAGTTAAATTGGAATTTCAGATAAACAGCAGCTACTTTTTTTTTTTTTTTTTTTTGAGTTGGAGTCTCACTCTGTCACCCAGACTGGAGTGCAGTGGCTGCTCCCGGCCACCACAGCCTCCACCTGCTGGGCTCTGGCGATCCTTCCGCCTCAGCCTTCCGAGTAGCCGGAATTACAGGCGCGCGCTACCACGCCCAGCTAATTTTATTTTATTGTAGAGATGAGGTCTCGCCTGCCCAGGCGGGTCTCGAACCCGCGGGCTCAGGCAATCCACTCACCTCAGCTTCCCAAAGGTGCGGGATTACAGGCTGAGCCACCGAGCCCGGCACTTTTTTTTTTTTTAAACTACAGGCTGACTGGGCTGGGCACATGCCTAATTAAATAACAAAGTCCAAGAAACACCTTCCTTTATGGTGTTCTCTCCTCTTAGCAACTAGCTGTATTCCTTGTAAAATATGATAGACTAATAAAAAAGACTTGGGGAGGGTCACTCCAAAGGTAGTCTTTTTATTTAAATATTTTATGATACATATACAAATATCATCTTCCAAAAAAACCAAAAAAATTTGAAACTAATGCAAATCACTTTTTCAGGAACAAAGAAAACCATTGAGAAAATGTGATTGTGTTATGTACAAGAAACAGGTTAAGTTTCAAAGTCTGCCCAAGGAAGAATCTTAAGACCCAATTTTGTTTGTTCTGAGTACTAGGTCATATTTGCATTTTCACACAGCAGTGATGTTTCTGTTGCATACTTGGCAAAATATAACTAAGTCTATAACCAAAAGAAAAAAAAAAACCCAACAGTTACTAAGTAGACAGTAAAAAACTTTAGATCATGGAAGAGTGACCTCTATCTTAACTATAGACTTGTGATGTCTAAAAATATTTGCCCTTACCTAGCCACAGTGAGTGGGAGCATACTGTATAAATTCTCCGCATAACACAATTCATGTCAACAATATTTTTTAAAAGTCCACAAAAGTGAAATTTTAAAGTTTAATTTCCCTAGCAAAATATCTTGAAAGTCAAGAAATTAGAGTCTTTGAAAATTATGATAATTTTTTTGTTGTGGAAAATATACAAATTATTACTGATATGCACATATATTTTGAAACATTACTGTTGGTAGGAAGCAACAAAATATAATCTATTTAGGAGCTAAACAAGCCAAATAATTCATAAAAAAAAACTTGTGAAAAAGAAAGGCAAGGATATTGTGCAAAATCAGGTCAAACTATTTGAGGTGTTTATATTTACTACTCTTATATTAAGTCATGCCAAGTCAATGACTTTGAGACATCAGAATAAAATCCTAATTTCAAACACAGACTGATAGAAATATAAGAACTTTGGTATTCTTGGCAATTGTAGATAAGAGGATGGTTTGTACAACCTGTTTCACAAATATACACTTGGCACCCAGGGTAGGCGCTGAGAACACATAACAGTGAAATAGGCATGGATCCTACCACAACTAGAGAACAGCTGCTCAATTTAGCTGCACTGAATTGTAGCTGTTTGAAAGACAACATATCCTGCGGGGTTTTTAAAAATAGATTATTACTATAAAAAGTAAAATATTTTATATTTATGAACTTTGTCCCAGATTATTCATCTAAAGTGTTCAAAATTTTCAGGACTGTTAAGACACGGAAGAGGTGTATTTTTAAGACCATATGACATGCATGTGTCCATACACACATATATGTCACATGCACAGAAACGTGTTCCTACCATGTCAATGTTTCAAAATTTAATCAACCTCACACAGATTTAAAGGGTTTCAGTCCTAAGGAAAGCCAACAGCAAATCTGGCAGCCTGGACTGTGCATGTATCTTTGGGTCTACGAGTTGATGACCGGCCAGAGGCAGTAAGGTACAGAACATAGAACGTCAGTGCTAAATGTTACAAGGTGGGGCAAGGAGACCCAATCAGCTTCCTGGGTTGCTCTACAGGATGCTGATGAACTGGATCTCTATTAATTTGGTAAATTCTCAAAGCCAGACTGACTATCTTGTTTTGTGAATATTGTTTGCATAAATCACTAGAAGGCACCTAAAAAGCAGAATCGTCCCTATGTCTTCGGTAAGTAATAGAGCGTGAAATGTACCCCTGAGAGCAGAGACGGTGTGGCCCTTTGCACATCAGTACTCAGAAACATTTTAAGCTCCATGTATATGTGTCTCTGCATGTCTGGAAGGCTCTTGAAAAGCCAGGTCTATTGAAAGCAGGAAATCAGTCACTGCTAGTTAAACTTTGGGTCAGTTTGGGGCTGACTGCTGTTTAGGAGTATGAGTGCTGTAGAGTGCTGTGCTTGGTGACTCTGGTGGAAGATGTGGTTATGGTAGAATTAGAATGGCCAGATTTCTCTACACCGAAATTTGGTGGGGGGTCAGTGACTCCGGCTTCGGATACCAGGGTCTTTCTAGCCTTCATTGAGTTTTCGGTGGGAATTTGGTAACTAGACTGCAGAGTGGAAGCGGGTGTTAGAACTCTTTCTGTCACTATCACATTCTGTCCTACTGAGACACTAGGCATGGCCAAAGGGGGCTGGACACCTGTGCTGGGGGCAAGGAAGCTCTCTCTTTCCCTCACCATGACGTAACCTGCATCTTGCAAATGCTGAGTATCTTCCAGGGGATTCAACAAGCCCCCATTTGGCTGGATTACTCTTTCCGTAACGATGACCTTGCCTTCATTAGCATAATGCTGATCTACCAAGGTAGGCCCTGGGGCATACACCCTCTCTGTCACAATAAGGCTTTGTGGCTGTCTGGGACCCAGGATCACAGTGCTTGGTGGCACCGTGGAGCCTGTGGCATACGAAGTTTCTGTCACTATAACATTACCAGAAGCCAGTGGGTCAGGAAGGGGTGGAGCTGCCTTTTGAGCCTGCCTGGAAGACACAGATCTTTCCGTGACTATTTCCTGGGTTACTGTCTCAGCCTTTGCTTCATGCAAAGGTTTTGCAACTGGAAAGCTACTGCCAGAGAAGTGGGCGTTCTCTGCGTTAACCCTAGTTTGCTCATAGAGTGAACGTGAAGCTGTGTTCATGCTTGTTTCTGTGACAGATTTTTGCCTCTGCTCAATTTCCATATCTGTATCTATTTTTTGGCCCAAGCAAACTTCAGCTAGTGTCTTGAATTTCAGTCCCAAGTCATCTAAGAAGCGGTCATCTAGCTCTCCTTCAATAAAACTGCAACAGCCAATGGAACCGTGTAAAGATTCAGTTTCTTCCTGAGAATAAACCAGAAGGCAATCTTTGGCTGTATGATTTTCATCATCCTCAGTGTAAGATGTCGCTTTCTAAAATAAAAAACAAAAAAAGAGACAAGTAATTAGTAACACATATTCCTGTTCAAAATACATCACTTGAATCTGCGAGGAAACATCAGAAAACACAAATTGAGAGGCAGCCTATGACACAACCGTACTCTTGAAGATATTAATATTTGGGCCAGATTTGGTGGCTCAGCCCGTAATCCCAGCGCTTTGGGGGGGGTCGAGGCAAGTGGATTGCCTGAGCTTGCGGGTTCGAGCCCCACTCAGGCAACTTGGCAAGACCTCGTCTCTACAATTAAAAAAAAAAAAAATTGGGCAATCCTCTTTCAGGTCCTCTCCTGCTTAGGAGCTTTTTTGTCTTTTTAATAAACTCCTGCTTTCTCACTCTAAATAAATAAAATATTATTAACATGATTAATACTTAAAAATATTATTATCACGACAATTTAAAAAAGGCTGAAGGAACTGTTTCAGATTAAAGGAGACTAAAGTGTCATGCCACTTTAAATGAAATGTCAGGATCCTGGACAAGGAAAACAATTGCTAAAAAAATACTTTATTATTATTATTTATTTTGGATAAATGTCCAATAGTTGTGTAAGATGTAACATTAGGGACTACTGCCTAAAGAATATATATAAACTCTGTGTGCTACTTTGGTAATTCTTATCTGAACATAAAAATTATATCAAAATAAAATCTTTTTGTTGCCCAGCGTTCTATTAAAACCAATTAGATTCAGTCAGTTGATGGTGGTGTTATGCTTTCTATAATATATCCTTACTGATTTTCTGTCTATTTGTTCTTTCAGTTACTGATGAAAGAAGCTAAACTCTCCAACTATAATATGGATTTGTTAATTTCTCTTTTAGTTCTATCAGTTTTTGTGTTCCTGTTGGTTGGTACTGACATATTTAGGATATTAGACCTGAAGAATTGATTCATTTTCCATTATGAGATATTCTTGGCAATAATTCTTATTCTGAAATGTACTCCTCTATGGAACCCTTTTATTTTCAGTCCTGCTTCTAATTCTCAATTCTTTTTTTTTTTGAGTTGGAGTCTCACTCTGTCGCCCACACTGGAGTGCAGTGGCATGCTCCCAGTCACCACAGCCTCGACCTGCTGGGCTCCAGCGAACCTTCCACCTCAGCCTTCCAAGTAGCCCGAACTATAGGCGCATGCTATCATGCCTGGCTAATTTTTGATTTAGTGTAGAGACGAGGTCTCTCCAAGTTAACTGGGCATGTCTCGAACCTGTGGGCTCAGGAAACCCACTCGCCTCAACCTCCCAAAGTGCAGGGATTACAGGCTGAGCCACCGAGCCCGGCCCTAATTCCCAATTCTAAGCATGAACTTCCTTTCTGCATCTGATTATCTTTCCTGCAACTTTTCTCATCATTTTTTGGGGGAACCCCCTTAACAGTGAAGCCAAGTACTCTTCTATAGAAAGTAAATTTTTTTCTTTTTGAGTCAGGAGTCTCACTCTGTCGCCCAAGCTGGAGTGTAGTGGCACGCTCATGGCCACTGAAGCCTTGACCTGCTGGGAACAGGCAAACCTTCTGCCTCAGCCTTCTAAGTAGCTGGAACTACAGGTGTGGGGCCACCACACTCAGCTAATTTTTTCTTTTTTTTAATTGTAGAGATGAGGTCTCGCCAAGTTTTCTGGGCTGGTCTCAAAACCCTGGGCTCAGGCAATCCTGTCACTTCTGCCTCCCAAAGTGCTGGGCTTACAGGCTTGAGCCACCAAGTCCAGCTTAGAAGGTAAAATTTAAATGGACTAAATAGATGTGTTTTTAGGTCATATATTCTCTGCCTCTTCCTACTGGGCTCATCCCTACCAAATCTGCTTCTATAGAGGGAGGGAATTCTCTGACCCATTGATGGCTGTCTTGGTCATGTGACTTGCTTTGGTCAATGAAATGTGAGTTTTAAGTAAAAAGATGGAGGCTTCACAAGCCACTGCCTTAAAGTTCTGCCTTGCTCTTTTCCCAGGGCCACAAGGATGGTAGCTTCCCAGGTACAATCTGCTCTCTCAGCATCTGTCTTGGAACTAAGAGTGTGGGGGTGCCTGTTATCACGACATAATTCAGCTAACACCTACTGATTCAGTGGGTCAGGTTTCTCTTTCCTTATCGCCTATAAGAATTCTTTCTCCCCAAAACAAACAAACCAAACCTTAAAAACTCCCAAAGTCCCATTTAGATCCAAGATAGTCATTATCCTGATAATAACACATTCACATATAAAATTTTTTTCCCGTACATAAAAGCCAATCCTTACATCAGTGAAATAACTTCTTAAGAATTCCTCATTCAATACCACAGTAGCTGCTCGAGCTCCAGCCATGTCTCTGGAAGCCCCCATGGCTCGTGTGGTCCTTATGGTTTCAGGGCCCATGATGATCCCTGTTGTCCCTGTGACCTGAGTAGTTTCACCAGAAAGAAGGCTTCTGTGTTCTTCCCATCTTCCGTCCACCTCAGACATTTCGTGTTGCCCTTTGGCAACGGAAGCAGAGTTGCTTCCTTTCATGGTGAGTTCCTTGGTTAGACCGCCTGCTCCACTTCTTACTGCCAGAATGTCCCCTTGATCCACTGGCAGAAGTGAAGGCACCACCTGAAAGAGCAAATACAGTGGAGTCCAGAGTGAGAAGGCTGAAGGGTCAGTATGGTTGGTGAAAGATCTGAGCTGAGTGGCCAGAGGAAGAGATAAGCTCATTCTACAGAGACCAATTAGAAAAAGTATTTTGGGTTGAATAACCTCTGTTTGAATCTTGTGAAGATCTCCCTGTTGTCTACCTTCTGATTTCATAGTTGATATAACCCAAGGAGGAAACAAAACCAAAACATTCACATATGGTCTCAATTCACTTACTCTGCTGGCACCAATGGTATTTCAACCTTCCTCTAGAGTTTGATGCCTTCTTCTATGGTTACAGAACCCTTTATTTTGTTTTTTTGCTGGATACATAGACTATATAGCCGGGCGGGGTGGCTCACCTCTGTAATCCCAGCACTTTGGGAGGTAGAGGCGAGAGGACTGCCTGAGCTCAGGGGTTTGAGACCAGCCTGAGCAATATGGCGAGACGTCGTTTCTACAATAAATAAAAAAATTAGCTGGGTGTGGTGGCTCATGCCTGTGGTTCCAGCTATTTGGAAGGGCATGATTGCCTGAGCCTAGCAAGTCGAGGCTGTGGTGGCCATGAGCAGTATGCTACTGCACTCCAGCCTGAGTGACAGAGTGAGACTCCAACTCAAGAAAAAAAAAGACTACATGTGTAAGCCTCTGATGCTATTAGGTATGGCCGTCCATTGTGGTCAATGTGAGTCAAGCAGACATGGTGTATACAGCTTCTGGGAAGTGTGCTTAAAGAGTGGTTTTTTGCTTTTCTCCCATCTGCTGGTTGGAATGTAGAGAATATAGCTAGTGTCTAGAACATGAGGATAGTGGGAATGGAACTCATCCATGGAAAGAAAACAACATGAAAGGAGGAGCCAGGGGCCATGTTATGCAGGAAGCATCACGTTGATCCTGGCCTACCCGGTTTGTGTTTAAGCCACTGTTTTTTTTTTTTTGTTTTTTTTTTGAGTTGGAGTCTCACTCTGTCGCCCAGACTGGAGTGCAGTGGCCGCTCCCGGCCACCGCAGCCTCGACCTGCTGGGCTCCGGTGATCCTTCCGCCTCAGCCTTCCGAGTAGCCGGAATTACAGGCACGCGCTACCACGCCCGGCTGATTTTTTGATTTATTGTAGAGATGAGGTCTCGCTGCCCAGGCGGGTCTTGAACCCGCGGACTCATGCAATCCACTCACCTCAGCCTCCCAAAGGCGCGGGATTACAGGCTGAGCCACCGAGCCCGGCTTGTTTTTTTTTTTGAGTCAGAGTCTCACTCCGTCACCCAGGCTGGAGTGTAGTGGCATGCTCATGGTCACCCCAGTGTTGATCTGCTGTGCTCCAATGATCCTTCTGCATCAGCCTTCTGGAACTACAGGTGTGCGCTACCACGTCTGGCTAGATTTTTTTTTTTTTTTTTTTAATGTATTGTAGAGACTAAGTCTCACCAAGTTGCCTGGGCTGGTCTCGAACCTGCGGGCTCAGGCAATCCACTTGCCTCGGCCTCCCAAAGTGCTGGGATTATAGGCTGAGTCTGGCCAGCCACTGTTATTTTGAGTTCTTTGACACTCAGTGCTAAACCTTATACTGCTAGAAATGGTGCTCCTGGCAGATGGTGCTGAAAGATCCAGGGTGAAGTTGAACAGGGAGACAAAAGGAAATGGTCATTACAAAAGCTATGGGAGAGGGGATTCTGTAATGTTTTACAACTCTCCTGGGGCTTGTGAATTTATCTGTCAACGCTGTGTATGGAGGGAATAAAAACAGAGCAGTTCCTGGTTGTGAAAACTTCCATTTAATACCGGGGCAAAAGTGTCTATCCTAAATCCCTACATACCTCTGTTCTCCCTGACCCTTCCTCTACATTCTTTGTAACACAGGACATGTCACAGTGGGGTAAACCCTCTCAACTTTGCCCTGGCAAAAAACACAAAATATGTAGTTGTTTGAACCCTCTGTAGATCCAAGAAAGGCAAGTGAGTGAAATCCGTAATGGCTGCTTTATTCACTCATGACCAAAAATGTTAAAGGCACTGTCCAAGACCCCTTTAAAATTCAAAAAGAAGACGCATGACACTGACATATAAGGAACTGACCTTGTCTTCAGGTGGCGCTCCCTCGTTATTCCAGGGATGCAGCATCTCTATGGTGCCAGGTATGGGGGTAAAGCCTTTGGCACCCTCGCCACAGTGGCATACCAGCAGTAAAAGTGGCACAACTGCACAGACAAAAGTGAGTACAGAGATGGTGAATCCTGATGTATTTCCACATTTCTTTTTTTTGAGTTGGAGTCTCACTCTGTCGCCCAGACTGGAGGGCAGTGGCCGCTCCCGGCCACCACAGCCTCGACCTGCTGGGCTCCTGAGATCCTTCCGCCTCAGCCTTCCAAGAAGACGGAACTACAGGCTCACGCTGCCACGCCTGGCTGATTTATTTTGAGTTATTGTAGAGGCGAGGTCTCACCAAGCCTGGGTGGGTCTTGAACCCGCGGGCTCGGGCAATCCACTCGCTGTGGCCTCCCACAGTGCTGGGATTACAGACTGAGCCACCGAACCCTGCCTATTTCCGTATTTCTGTTGCATAATTCTGGAATTACTTCCTGGAGTTGTCTTCACTTTTTTTCTATTATTTTATTCAATTATTCTATATTTATTATTTATGATTCTATTTATTGTTTCATTATTGTTTATCATTATATTGCATATTATATTATATATTATGAATATAATAATTATTTTATTAGTTTCTATTTTTTATTTATTTTTAAATTTCTTTCTTCATCTGGATCCAACCTCTCCAAGTTTGTTCTGAGTTAATTCCACCCAAGCCTAGAGACAGGATGAGGGAGTCTTACTGATTCAAAGGCATGTTCACCACAAAGAGACTGTTTGTGGTTACTGAGTAGATTACCAAGACTGGATTAGATACTACCCAAGTCATAAAAATCAACTTAAATATTACATTTTTGTAAACCACTTTCCAATTTAAAAAAAAATCACTATCCAAAAAAAAGAGCTATTAAAAAGATCAAAATCTCCTAAAAGTAGAAACAGTTTAATATATTCAAGTAAACTGCTATATTTCTCCCTAGAGTAAAATTTTGTACAAGGCATGACTCTCTGAAGTCCCAATTAATCTTTGAAGTATCTATTTTCTAAAATGATTCTACATTAAAATATCTTAGACTATATTTAACATTTCATCTAGAATTCAATACAATTTCAGAGTCCTCTAGGGAGGAAGCAAAGACCAACATCGGCCCCTTGATCAATTCAGGAAATATTAACCATATCTGCACTTGCATTGATGAACTGACTAACTACCACCCAGATTCTTTTATTTATTTTTTGAGTCAGGGTCTCACTGTTGTCCAGACTGGCATGCAGTGGCATAATTACAGCTCACCATAGCCTCCAACTCTTGAGTTCAGGTGATCCTTCCTCCTCAGCCTTCTGAGTAGCTGAGACTACAGGTGTGTGCCACCATGCCTGGCTAATTTTTTGATATTTTGTAGAGAAGAGGTCTTGCTACGTTGTCTAGGGTGGTCCTGAACTCTTGGGCTCAAGCAATCCTCCTTGGATTGTTATTTTTTTTGCTTCCTCGGCCTCCAAAAATGCTGGGATTACAGGCGTGAGCCTCCGTGCCCGGCCAATGGGTGGTTTTTGGAAGACTTACGTAGCAGGAGCAAAAGGGCCAATATCATAAGCGCCACTGCTGCGGGTCCCAGGCCCACATAGGAGTCACGAAAAGCTTCCACGCAGCCGCTGCCATCCAGGCACTCACAAACCGTAAGTGTAAGGATCTGCTTCTCAGGGCAGCTGAAGCCCTGGTTATCTGAAATCAGGAACTGAATTTCACTTCTCCCGAGCTTCTGCTCGCTTTGCTGCAACAGCACATTGGTACCTGTGAGGGCGGAAGGCAGAGGGAAATAAAAACAAGTGATTACCAAGGAAGGGGGGAAATTCAACGACAGAAATGTTCTTGAACTGCTGATGATATTTAGTTCTGGTTGAAAGCTTTATTTTCCCTTCACTTCTCATTGAGTTCACCCTATGTGTTCGTGAAAGTTTGTCCATAGACTTCAAATATGTAGTTTCAAAAGCAAAGGATCAGATCTGGACTCCTTACTTTCAGGATGAATTGCAACACATACGTGTGGTCTACCAAGTGTCAGAAACTGTTCCATATACCAGGAATACAGTAATAAATAAATGAGGAGTTAAGTGACATTTCCATAGAATGACTGTATTTTACAATTTTTTTTTCCCTTCCAGACAGGTTCTAACTCTGTGCCCAGGCTGGAGTGCAGTGGCATGATCAGAGCTTACTGCAGCCTCAACTTCCTAGGCTCAAGTGATCCTCTTGCCTTCAGTTTCCTGAGTAACTGAGACTGCAGGTGGGCACCATCACACCCAGCTAATTTTTTGACTGTTTTTTTTGTAGTGTTGGGGTCTTGCTATGTTGCCCTGGCTGTTTTTGAACTCCTGGCCTCAAGCAAACCTCCTGCCTCAGCCTCCCAAAGTGCTGGGATTCCAGGCATGAGCCACCATGCCTGGCCTATAATTTCTTTTTTTTTTAAATTAAAAAAAATTTTTATTTTGAGTTGGAGTCTCACTATGTCACCCAGACTGGAGTGTAGTGGCTGCTCCCAGCCACCACAGCCTCGACCTGCTGGGCTCCGGTGATCCTTCCGCCTCACCCTTCCAAGTAGCTGGAAGAACAGGCGCATGCTACCACACCCGGCTGATTTTTTTTTTTTATTGTAGAGATGAAGTCTCACCAAGTTGCCCAGGCGGGTCTCGAACCCGCGGGCTCAGGCAATCCACTCACCTCAGCCTCCCAAAGTGCGGGATTAGAGGCTGAGCCATGGAGCCCGGTTTACAATTTCTTAAAACAAACAAAACTTTTTAATTTTCTTTCTTTTTTTTTTTTTTTGAGTCGGAGTCTCAGTCTGTCACCCAGGCTGGAGTACAGTGACACACTCATGGCCACCGCAGCCTTCACCTGCTGGGTTCCGGCGATCCTTCCGCCTCAGCCTTCCAAGTAGCCGAAACTACAGGTGCGCGCTACCACGCCCAGCTAATTTTTGATTTATTGTAGAGATGAGGTCTCACCAAGTCGCCCAGGAGGGTCTCGAACCTACAGGCTCAGGCAATCCACTCACCTCAGCCTCCCAAAGCGCTGGGATTACAGGCTGAGCCACCGAGCCCGGCTTATTTTATTTCTAACAAGAGAAAAGCATTACACATTTATTTAAAATAGGTTTTATGTGACATAAGAGGCCTTTAGAAATAAAGCTCCAAATAAGCACGGAAAGTATGTATCTTTTATAGAGAATTGAACAGAAGCATGATTGGAAGACAGTGAGGTATGATCTAATAGTAATAAACCAGGTGAATTTAGCAAGGCCTGTTTGTTCAGATATTTTTCTGGCATCTATGTGTGACATCTTTCCCTCTGGGTATAGGGAAGAGGGTCTTCAGACATATTTTAGAGGAACGTTAGAGAATTATTTTATGGTCTGTTTTAGGGAGAAATATGAAGGAAAGGCGAGAGAGACTTTCCTGCTTTTGCTAGTTTCTCAACAAACAAAACTTTATTAACAAAAATTTCAAACAGAGACATAATAGAGAGAAAAACATAACTCCCATGCTACCCATCCTCTGCTTTAATAGTTTTTAACAATGGGCTGATCTTGTCTGATCTATTTCCTGCTCTTTGTGTATTTAAAAAAAAAAATTTCAAGCCTACAGAGAAATTGAAAGATTATTACAGTGAATATAGATAGATAAATCCTTCACTAATTGTTTACATTTGGCAACAATACTTTCTTGTCCTCTAAACCCCCACTTTTATTTTCTTTAACTTTTTTCTTTTAGATTAGAAAATATAGTTTATTTAGAAAGTAAATGAGAGAGAGAGAGAGAGGAGATTCACCTCCCCAAGGTAGCGGAGAGGGCCAAAGCCAGGAAACATGGCCCGGCCATAGCTCAAAGAGCACGTGGTCACACTGTAGCTTAGCAAGGAAATGGGGGCAATGGCCTGGCAATGGCCTTCTTTAACTTTTTTTAAACTATTTTTAACTATTTCAAAATAAGTTACAGGTAGCACGCCATTCTTCAGTGTGGAGGTCCAGCCTCCCCAGAGCAGGGCCTGAGGTGGGGGGAGGGAATGAGAAAGACAGACAAGAGACAGCGGAATTGGGAGGTCTCTCTCCTCAATAGATGAGAGCCTGTTTATTATTTAGCATGCTTTTTATATAGGGTAAAACTAGGGCAAAGTACAAGGGATTATTGTAAAAACAAGCAGTATCAGCTTTTGGTCCAGGTGTGATTGACGTCATGTCCCTTTGCTTTATTATAAAGTAATAAATCAAGGTTAGGGGAGATGAGCGAACCACAGTGGAATTATGTTATTACTAGAAGGCGAGCTGTTTTGTGTTTCTCTTTTTGTACCTAGGGCTTTATTGTAGTTAAGACTTTATCTGTACTACGTATACCCGGATGTGTGGGCATTTAAGACACATCATGTAGCAGGCTGCATTTGTCACAGTCTGCCTTTGGCTAGGATGCAGAGCTTTTCAGCGAGACCTTGTCTACAAGCTTGGGGTACTCAAGGCCCACTACGTTTTACATAGCAGGCTGTATCCCTCACCTGCCTTTGGCTAGAATGCAGAGCTTCCAGGCGAGACCGTTGCCCACAGGCCTGGGGTACTCAAGGCCTGTTACAGTGGCAGTGCCTGTCTGCTCCCCACATCACATCTGCTCCGAGGTGAGGGAGTATAAACTTGGTTCCTTGAACACAAGCCAAGAACACAAAGACCTTGTCAGCTTATGCTCTGGTCTCCTTCACTTCAGTGTGCCTTTTGAGAGCAAGGGATATTAGCACTTATTATTAGTATACTAATACTATCCAATATGTAACTCTATGTATAAGTTAAATTTATTGGAGTTTTAATGTATAAGGATCTCAGGGAGGGTTTGTTAATTCAGATCACTGAAATACATAAGAAAGGAAACAAAATATACTCAGTCTGTAAATGCAACTTGAAATGTTGAAGGTGTTTAATTTGTAAAAGGGACCAAACATGACTCAAAGCCTCTTAAAATGTTTGTAAACATCTGTTAGACACGAAATAATGTTACACAAAAATAATGTAAAGTAAACCTGTAAATCAAGAAAAACTTGGGCATTATATTTGAAGCTTTTCTGAAATGACTACTACTTTTTAAAAAACAAAATAGTTTTCTGGATAGACTATTCTGTATTCAAAACTACCCTAAGGAACACCAACAGTCTCATACCAATCCATCACATGGTTCACATGTCCATACGTCCAAGATATAGCATTAGGGAGGATCAGATAAACCCTTTGTCATGTTGTCTCTCTCATGTTCTAGCTGTGTGATTTGGAGCAAGTACTTACCTCATGTTAAGTCAAGGATTCCTGGGCTGTAGCCAGGGAATAATGCTATGAAGTAAGCACTCAATAAGATAAGCAAAGTTAGGGCTAACAGAGTGCCTGGCACATAACAAGTGCTCAATACATTGCTATTTTCAGTGGGATTACTGTTACTACACTTCAAGATTTTTTAGAAGGCACCTACTGTGATTGTGGTACTTAGAAAGGCTTGGTACTCTCACCTTATGAGACAAAACTACTTTGAGAGCTATTTGGAGAACACCCAGCTACCTTCAAGACATTTTGGAATGTTTTTCTTTTCTCCATAGATATATATAAGATACTAAAAATACCATAAAATATGCTATGTGCATATAGGTTCAGAACCTCATTTTAGAAACTCCTTTTAAAAACTATATTGGAAATGTAATTTATAAGAAGAAACGTAACCTATATTATAAATATTTTAGATACCTATCATGCTTAGTATTTAGATTCTGGTGTGATGGGATGATTTTGCTTACTTTCTTGGTGTACTATCTTCCATTTTTCTGCCATTCCTTGTGGCTTGTCAATGATAGAGAAACGGAAAGGTCCGCTGTTTGGGTATCCATCTGGGTCCTCTGCAGTAACGTTCACATACTGTACGTCGTTACAGATATTCTGCACTGGTTCCACCAGCATGGGACAATTGTCATTGATATCTTCAACTGTGATAACAACGGTGCCAGTAATGGTTTTTCTGGGATGATCTTAAAAATAAGAAAGAAAAAGTATGTACGTTCTGATCCTATTGCTGACAACGGACATAGTTTGAATTTTTTTGCCAATTTGGTATAGAGAAGGTACAAATTACTTAGGGACCAAGTCTTATCTTTGAATACACTCAATACATAGAAATATAAGGGCTTTTCCATTGGATACAGTAGGTTTAACAATTTTTAAAAAAATATAGCATCTCATTATGTTGTCCAGGCTAGTCTTGAACCCTTCTTTTTGAGTCAGTCTTATTCTGTTGCCTAAGATGGAGTGCAGTGGCATGCTCATGGCTACCACAGCCTCGACCTACTGGGCTCAGGTGATCCTTCCACCTCAGCCTTCCAAGTAGCTGGAACTATAGGCACGAGCCACCACACCCGGCTAATTTTTTAAAAATTTATTATAGAAACAAAGTTTCTCCAAGTTGTCCAGGTTGATCTAGAATACCTGGGCTCAGGCAATCCTGTTGTCTCAGCCTCCCAAAGTGCTGGGATTACAGGTGTGAACCATTGTGCCAGGCATCTCAAACTCTTGGCTCAAGAGATCCTATTGCTTCAGTCTCCTAAGGAGCTAGCTGGGGTTCCAGATACAGGCCATCACATCTAGCTGAGCTTAGGTTTTTATACATGATCAGAACAAAAGTATCTGATGTTGGAGAATAAACATCTAAATACATATAACAAGGAAAATACCTATTTAATAACATACCTTCTGATATAACCAAAATCTTTACAGTGTATGTACCATTATGGACGTATCTAGATTCGAAATCAGGAATTTTTGCAAGTTTAATTTCAGATGTGACAGAATCCACAAAGACCCAATTGTCTATATCTTCCAGTTTTTCATATCTGTTATAAAACAAACATAAAATTAATATTGAATTCTGGATAAGCTGAGAGTCTATAATTCTATCTAGAATCTATAATTCTGTAATCTATCACTCTCTTGAGCTTAATTTCTAATTAAATATGTTCTTGTTATAGGCATTTATTTTGAATGTTTTTAATTTCTTGAAACTATCCTGAAAGCCCCTCTCTTTACTGCATTATTACACTTAGAATCTTCCTCTCTTTACTGCATATTACATTTAGAATCTTCCTTATCCCTATGTATATATTCTTTGGAGGTGGGGTCTCACTGTCTTCCAGGCTAGAGTACAGTGGCACGATCATGGACCACTGCAGGCTTGACCTCCTGGGTTCAGACGATCCTCCTGTGTAACCTGGGAGTAGCTGGGACTATAGGAGCACACCACCATGACGGCTAATTTCTTTTTATTTTTGTAGTGATGTGGTCTCACTATGTTTCCCAGGCTGCTCTCGAACTTCTGGGCTCAAGTAATCCTCTTGCCTTGGCCTCCCAAAGTTCTGAGAATTACAGGTATGAGCCACTGCACCTAGCCAAGAGTGACAATCTTGAGCCCACTAACCCAGGAGGTTTGTAAGTTTCTCTGCAGTCTGTTCTACAGCTTCTATCTAAGCTCCTTTAAATGTGCGGCATGCTTTTGAGGGATAACTTAGTTATACAACAATGTTTATTGGGATATTAGCAACGTTTAAAAATCAATGATTGTCATAAATGGAAGTATCTAAAAATGATGGGATATTATTGATTGTTAGGTAGAGTTGGCTAAAAGTAAAAACAATGCAGACAAAATGATTTCTGAATTTCTTCTCTCAAAGCAAGGAGAATTTGCGTAGGAGACAATACTGAAAAGGCAAGGAGAATGCTCTTTTTATAATATTTATGTAACTGATGCTATTGAGTTTAACATAAACATACCAATACAAATCAAACATATCAGTATCTTGGTTCAATCAATCAAATTGACAATTTATTTCCTATTAAGTGGCTGTTTAGGCAACAGGAATAAGTGGCTAATTTTAGCAATATTTATGTGTGATGCCATTTGAAAACATCCAATTATAAACTTGAACTAAATTTTTCTGCCTCTTAATAGTCTTATTAGTAAATAATAATACATTTGGATTTTCACAAGTAAATACTGGATTTCATGTCTGAAAATGTACAGCTTGAATTGAAGTTGCTGTCTATGACTCCCCAACATTCACACTTATAATACAGGTACAGTATTAGTAATAATGGATGCTTTGTGTAATCTAATTTAAGGAATCTTCTAACTGTTCTCTGTTGTAAAAGTTAGACGCCATTTAAGTAGCATAGCTGCTCACATGTTAGGCCCCCAATCCATAAGCAGCTGATGCACACGAATAATTAGAAAAACAGTAAAAGCCAAGGGAACAATCTGTGTACCGCTATTATCAACATTTCAGAACAGCAACACAAATCAATTAGGTGAACACTTGGAAAAAAATTGAACTTGGCTGTGCCTCCCATTCCTTATCTGCAAAATAACAGGCTTGAAATGATCTTTAAGATCTTTCTCTTTCTAAAGTCCTATCATTGTATGCTAAAGAACAAAATAACGCACTTGAGAAATGATTCATTATTCCTCAAGGCAGAACACGGAATCTTTTGATACACACATAGCCCCAAAGAAAAATAGCAGCCAAAATTAATTGATTATGTGGGAAACTGAAGTTTCAATAGACAGCCACTTTTTATTAGTAGATAATTAGAATGTGTAAGCTTCTCAGTGGACAGAAGTGAGAAATTGTCATATAGAACATTCATTCTCAATTTGGGGGATTCAGTTAGGGTGTAGAATCTTGTTAGGTATAGAGCTGTGGGAATTAAAACTAGACCACATAACTCAAGAGAAGTAGGGCTGGAGCCTACAGGCTGGTGGGCCAGAGAGGGTTACCAAGGCACTACTGAAAACAATGTGGAAGCTGTTTGTTATTATTACTTTTGAATAAGGTTATTTGATGAATTCCATTAAAAGAAGATTCACTAACAGGAAGGAAGTTGTTGAAGAGCTTTTCCACATTCTCTTTCTAGCTATAGTTAGTCAAGCATCCAATTATAGTATTTTATGAAGTGTTGGCATACAGGGCCTGCTCTGGTCTGCATGTTGGTAACCTCCCAAAATTCACATGTTGGAACTTAATACCCAGTATGATCACATTGAGAGATGGGGCCTTTGGGAAGAGATTAAGTCATGAGAAAACCACTTCATGATAAAGGGGGCTCCAGGAAGCTCCCTGCTTCTTTGGCCATGTGCAGACACAACAAGGCACAACCTTGGAAGCAGAGAACGAGACTCACCAGACACCAGATCTCCTGCCTGGTGCCTTGAGTGTCTGCCCCACCTCCAGAACTGTGAGCAATAAATCTCTGCTGTTTATAAGTTACTCGGGCTAAGGTATCTTTGTTAGAGCAACCCAAATGGACTAAGACTGGAACACAGACTTAGGATAGTCAAGCAATGAGGAACTCTGACATTGAGCAGGAAGTCGCTAAAGTTGTATGTCTTGGGCAGCAAGTGGAGATTCTTTAAATTTAATTGCAGTGACAGTAACTAGAACTCCATAAATAATAGCTGTGTAAAGAGTAGTCTCCCCATGGCATGGCTCTGAGATCTAAGATGTAAACTTTATTTGAAAATTTAAAAGTATCATGCAAACCTAAGATGTCAATATAAAGTGGACACAATCTAGTCACTTCCCGCTCAGTGGTGGCATCTAGAAGGTTCTCAGGAAATGTATTCTGAGGAAAGGTCACCATGATCGAGACAAACGTTGAAAGGTTCACCAATCTCTGAAGTAAATAGCATGGTTTACATGAAGACTCATTCCCTAGATTAATGTATAAGTAAAACTGGTTTCCCTATTCTAAAATACATTATGCAACTATTTATCTTAACCAATCTTGCAAACATTAAGACTTGTGGTAAATGTTACCTGCCATGTTCTCTTCAATAGCCTAAGACAGATTTTAGAAAGTTTTTTTTTGAGTTTTTCTTTTGTTGTTTTTTAGCCTCTTCTAGCCAGAACTGTTCCAGTTCTAGAACCCTCTTCATATGCAGGTGACTGAGGAATGAGGATTCTGGTAAGAATTCTTCTCATATCTCAGTTACAGGCACAACTTGAGAATTTGAATCTACCAACCTTTGGGGAATTATAATGCTGGGATGAAAAGGAATGAAGTGCTCGAATTTCATGACAATTTTTTGAAAATAGGCATTTAAAATTACTTAATGTGAGGAAATATATTCATAACTATCTTACTTTACACGGGCTTGGCGTCCTGTGTCTTCATCCAAAGCTTGAAATTTCCCGATTACTTGCCCTCGGCTTGATCTTTCCATGCTCTCACTAGCGTGGACAGAGATTGTGCTGCTTTTCAAATAAAAGCCTTCTTTCACATTTTTCACTTTGACTTTGATGGGAATGGAGGTTGGCTTATATTTATTCCTAATGGACTTGTGGAAAGCTGCTTTATTAGTGACAATAATGCCGACGTCAAGATTCTTCATTACTTCATAATCTACTTCCTAGGAAGGCAAAACCAAAGGGGATTTTTTTAAAGTGAGAAAATAACTAGAACACACACACATACCTACATGCATGACTACTTTTTTATTTTTAATGTTAGAATACTTTTTTTTTTTTAGTGTGGGTTTCACTCTGTCCTTCAAGTTGGAGTACAGTGGCACAATCACAGCTCACCACTGCCTCACCTTCCTAGGTTCAGGCAATACTTCTACTGCAGCCTCCCGCTGAGGTACAATAAGCCAAAAAAAAAAAAATTAGCTGGCTGTGGTAGTACACTTCTATAGCCAGCTACTAGGAAGGCTGAGGTGGAAGGATCACCCATGCCCAGCAGGTCGAGGCTGCAGTGACTGTGAGTGTGCCACTGCATTCCAGCCTGGGTGACAGAGTGGGACTCTAACTCAAAAATAAATAAATACATAAACAAATAAGTAATAATCTGAAATAATGTTTTCCTGATTTAAAAGAATTAATGGACATTCAACATAGATAAATATCCTTAAAATGTGTTCCATGGGTTCATTTTGGTGAAAAGAACTACATAAATAGTAGTAGCTTGGTAAGCTCTGTCCCCCTAATATAGATTTGCACTGCATATTAGTATATTACAATATGGCAAACGCCTGGATTAAAGAATGAAATCCATGGATTTTCACATTTGTTTAAACAAAGGACATAGCCCCCTCCTTTTTAGCATAATACTATAATATCTAGTTTGCTGTTAATTCCCCATGAAAAATTAGCCTTCCTTCAAACAATCCTTTGTGATAGTTATACTTGTCCATTTTACATCACCAGTTGATTACTGTATCTATACATTATGGTCCAAATTTTTCATTTTCTTTTTATTAGCATTTTCATAGTATTCTATTTAGATGTACTTAATTTACTTAACTATTCTATTATTAGGCATTTGGGCTATTTGCAATTTTAAAATATAATTAATATTGCTCAGAATATTTATACACATTTTTCTTCTGTTGACCTATATCCTATGACTAAAAGAATGACCCAGTCAAAGTTTATTTAGGACCTGTTGTTTTTTATTTCTAGTATCTCTGAACACTTTTGTTTGTTTCTTTGGTATAACGTTAAATACATTATGTAGGTTTCCATGAATGATAGCAATGCTGTTGTTCATTTGGCTTTTGGATGAGTCATTATGAATTTCATTTTTCCCTATGTAGGGCTCTGAATGGCTAATGACTTCTGCTTCCTTTTAAATATGGATCACTATGGTGTTGAGATAAGAACACAACAGAAAATGACTAGAGAAAAATACACTCTTTTTGAGTATAAAATCTTTGGGAAATTTCTTTTAATTCACTCTTGCCTTTGACATGTTTGTTTTGGTGGCATGATGTGCTGAATGAGAAAATGTTCTAGAGAGATGTCACTGATATTTGAAGACCAAGACAATGTTTAAAAAATGAGCTAGATGTTGGGGTCATAAAAATCACCTCCTAGTGTCTGTCATAGCCATAAAATGCTTCCAAGCAAATGGATAATTTCCAGCATCGTGAGTAATAGATGAAGGCATATACCTCTCCTTTTAAAAACTGTCACATATTTTGTCATTTTCATTTTGCTATTTCAATATTTTAAAGTTATTTGTTTTTGTTTTTTTTTGAGTTGGAGTCTCACTCTGTCGCCCTGACTGGAGTGCAGTGACCGCTCACGGCCACCGCAGCCTCGACCTGCTAGTCTCCGGCGATCCTTCCGTCTCAGCCTTCCAAGTAGCCGGAATTACAGGCATGCGCTACCATGCCCGGCTGATTTTTTGATTTATTGTAGAGATGAGGTCTTGCTGCCCAAGCGGGTCTTGAACCCGCAGACTCAGGCAATCCACTCACCTCAGCCTCCCAAAGGCGCGGGATTACAGGCTGAGCCACTGAGCCTGGCTAAAGTTATTTGTTAATTAACAATTAGCTGTGAATTTTTCTATCTCTAACTCTACTGCAAATAGAGCTAGTAATTTTTTATCTCTATTTCCATTTTTAAAATTCTGTTTATCTTCTTTCTTTATTTATTTTTTTGACAGTTTCACTGAGGCTATAATTTACATACACTTCATCCATTTTTTTTGAGTCAGAGTCTCTGTCGCCCAGGCTGGAGTGCAGTGGCACACTCACAACCACCGCAGCCTCAACCTGCTGGGCTCAGGTGATCCTTCTGCCCCAGTCTCCCAAGTAGCTGGAACTACAGGCAAGCACCACCATGCCTAGCTAATTTTTGATTTATTGTAGAGATGAGGTCTTGCCAAGTTGCCCAGGCTGGTCTTGAGCCTGTGACCTCAGGCAATCCTCTCAGCTTGGTCTCCCAAAGTGCTGGGATTATAGGTATGAGCCACCGGGTCCAGCCCTGTAATTTTCACACTCTGTTGTTTTCATGGAAATACTAATTTTACGGTCTTTCATCTATACCCCCTCTTGGTAGAAACAGCTACATCCCTTTTTTGTGCTATCATAGTATACTGAGAATAGAGTCATATATCACTTAACAAGGGAGATATGACCTGAGAATGTACACAACTTCATCCTTATACATCATAACATGTACTTACACAAACCTTAGATGGTGTATCCTACTACACTTAGGCTGTATGGTATATGAAGGCTACAAACCTGTATAGCATGTTACTGTAGTGCACACTGTAGGCAACTGTGACATGATGTTTGTGTATATAAACATACCTATGCATAGAAAAGGTATAATAAAAATACAGTATAAAAGATTAAAAAATGGTACACCTGCATATGGCAATAACCATGATTGGAGCTTGCAGGACTGGAAGGTGCTCCGGGTGAGTTAGCAGTGAGTGAATGTGAAGGCCTAGGACATTACTGTATGCTACTGTAGATTTTATCATCACTGTAAGCAGACGACACTAAATTAATTAATTAGCTAACTTTCTGAGTTGGAGTCTCACTCTGTCACCTAGGCTGGAAGGCAGTGGCATGCTCACAGCTACCGCAGCCTCAACCTGCTGGGCTCAGGCGATCCTTCCACCTCAGCCTTCCAAGTAGCTAGAACTACAAATGCGTGCTAACACGCCCGGCTAATTTTTTTTAAACGTTATTTATTGTAGAGATGAGGTCTCGCCAAGTTGCCCAGGCTGGTCTCAAACCCCGGGGCTCATCTTCTCACCTCGGCCTCCCAAAGTGCTGGGATTACAGGTTTGAGCCACCGTGCCCAGCCTAAATTAATTTTTTTAGAAAACTACCTTCAATAATACATTAACCAGAGCTTGCCATATCTTTTTTTACTTTACAAACTTTTTAATTTTTAAAACTTTTTGACTCTTTTGGAATAACACTTAGCTTATAAAACACAAACACATTGTACAGCTATATAAACATGTTTTCTTTCTTTGTATCTTTATTCTATAAGCTTTTCCCTATTAAAAAATTTTTTTTTTGTTAGAAACTAAGGCACAAACACACATATTAGTCTAGGCCTCTACAGGGTTGGAATTATCGGCATCTTGTCTTCTATCTCCACATCTTGTCCCACTGGAACGTCTTTTGGGGCAATAGAGCTCTCATCTCCTATGATAACAATTTCTTTTTCTAGAATACTTCCTGAAAGACCTGCCTGAGGCTGTTCTATAGGTGTCTGTTTGCTTTTGAGTCGGGGTGTCACTCTGTTGCCTAGAATAGAGTGCAGTGGCACCATCACGACTCACTGCAGCCTCCTGGGCTGAAGGGATCCACCCTCCTCAGCCTCCCGAGTAGCTGGGACTACAGGCGCCCGCCAACATGCCTGGCTCATTTCTTGATTTTTTGCAGAGACTAGGTCTCACTGTGTTGCCCAGGCTGGTCTTGAACTCTTGGCCTCAAGTGATCTTCTTGCCTTGCTCTCCCAAAGTGTTGGGCATACAAGATGTAAGTCACTGTACCCAGCCAAGTTTATTATTTTTTTTAAAGTAGGAGTATACTTTAAAATAATGAGACAAATATAGTACAGTAAATACATAAATCAGTAACATAGTTGGTTATGATCATTTTCAGGAATTATGTACTATACATAACTGGATGTGCCCTACTTTCATAGGACCATCAGTGAGGTAGATTTGTTTACACTAGCATCACCACAAACATGTGAGTGATGCATTGTGCTATGACCTTGCGATGGCTACAACATCACTAAGAGACAGGAATTGTTCAGCTCCATTATAATCTTATTGGGGCCACCATCGTGTATGTAGTCTGTTGTTGACCGACATGTTACGTGGCACAGAACTGGACCTCTAGTCCAGCATCTCCACCATTCATCAATGTATGACTGTTTCTTCTTATATTTGTTATCAACTTTTGTATCTCAAACATCTGGCATGGTTGCATTTATAACTGATGACTAAAAATTATGTTTATTTCTATACAAGCAGATGAATGTATATCTGATGATATTACCCATTTTTTCAATAATCATAAAATGTCTTCTCTTTGAAGTAATGTTATTCAATTTTCCTCTGCTTTTAAAAAGGTGGTTTAAATACATATGGTAGCCTATCAATAAGTAGTGCTCATAATTATTACCGTGAAACTTCAGGTTAATTCTTTTAACCTACAGATTAAAATGTATTAAATGAATTCTGTTATACATTTATAATCATTCTTCTTTTTACTGTTAGATTTTTACCTAGTCTGTTAACATATTAAGTTTTTGTAAAAATTTGGAAGCTTCTAGAGTCAATTTTTATCTGTGTATAATATAATAAAATAGTACTTTGAAAGCTATAGCTTTGCATTTTCTTTTACAGTTTGGTAAGGCAATTCTAACACAAACCATTGACAAATACACTGACTTTATTCCCTATTTTGCTACATACAAATCCATCTTGTAGTTTTTGTTGAAAAAGTTCTTGTGGGGTTATGAGATACAAATATATAAGACCCGAATGCTGGCCATGCTTCTCTTTAAGCTTTGGCGCCCCCTCCCTAACCTTGGGCAGGTGAATGTTCTCTCTCTCTCTCATCTATTTTCGAAATAAACTATTTTTTCCAATCTAAAAAAAAAAAAAAAAAAAGGCCCGAATGCCTAATATGACTATTTAATTTTTCCTTCATTGATTTAATGAAGCATAAGAACTTAGGACACTTTGTTTCCGTATGTGACCCTCATCCTACTTACATCAGAATCACAAGTGGATTTTTGTTAAAAAGGCAAGTTCCTGAACCTCACCCAATGAAACTATATGATGATGGGACCCCAGAATCTGCATTTCTGGTATGTGGTTTTACCAGGTGATTCTTAGGCATACTTAAGTGTCCAGTTAGCACAGCTTTTGTTTTTAGAAGTTATGAGTAAGGTTATATCTTTACTGCAAATTTGATAAACAAGAGGTAGGAGGCACCACAGAAGAAGCAGCCATGATCTGAGGACACTTTATCAAGCATGGGCTACAAGCAGTCCTGGAAATGTCCTTTGCAAGAGCAATGTTGGTATCACGCTGTCCGGCTAGGACCAGAGTCCCCTGATCTGAATTTGAATTGCAGTCTGATCACTTCCTAACCACAGAACCTGGGCATTCAGGGATGACCTGCTTCTCAAATCATTGTGGTGCTAGTTAACTGAGTATATAAAACACTTATCAGTGTTCAGGCCTCAAAATATGTCAGATTCCTCACCAGCACCAACCTGTTCCTTCCCAGACTTGAACCCTCAGTACTTACCTTAATAAGGGTCAAAATTCCTTCATTAGTCTGAGTGTCTGTTTCTATGTGGAAATAACCCTCTCCGCCTCCTGAGGCAAATGTAAAATTTGCTAACCAGTTATCAGAGCCTATTTCATCTGCATCGAACACTTTTATGCGCATAACTTCCACATTGACTTGATTCTCTTCAACCGTCCCTTCATACTGCAAGACAGGAACACAAGAGTCTCATTTTAATGTAATACACATGTGACATATTTTTATAGTTTGTGCTAAAATTGAACAAATAGTTACATCTACTATTAAGACTATAGTTACCACTTCATTTTCAACTACAGGTATGTTGTCATTCACATCCAAAATACGAATCTGAACTTGAGCTTGCTTCACAGGTTTGCCTGTTACTTGTCCATTACCATCCCTTGCTTCTACCGTCAAAGTGTAGCTGCTGTGTTCCTGAGGAGCAAGGAAAAATACCCAATGAGGTGAAAATGAATCGCTCCCCAACCTCTCTTTCTGGTTTTGGTTTGCTTTAGCACTAGGAAATGTACTACAGTATATTTTACTTATAAATAGGTTTCATGATCTGCTATTATTCATGTGAAAATATAACTTATTTGCATTCAGAGCTTTTATAGAAGAACAGAAAAACCTAGAGAGTTGTAGATGGTCAGATTCTTAAATATGTCATGGGTGATAAGAGGAGATAGTTTACACACAGGACACTATTAAGAACATGGTTTATTCCAAGCTGGAAGTGAGGGTGGGACTGTATAGGAAGTGATTCTTCCAGCCCCACATTTTATTCTCAGCTGTGAAAACCTGGGCCCCAAAAACATTGGCCCGTGAAGGCAAAACTGGGTGAACTTTATCCAGAATTTCCCAGAGACATAATTCTTAGAGAATGGGTCCTGGAGAACGATGTCTCTATAACAAATAAAACAGCCAGGCTTGGTGGCTCAGCCTGTAATCCCGCGCCTTTGGGGGGCTGAGGTGAGTGGATTGCCTGAGCCCGCGGGTTCGAGACCTGCCTGGGCAGCGAGACCTCATCTCTACAATAAAT
>NW_007259927.1:576031-584197 GCF_000164805.1 Carlito syrichta
AAAAAAAAAAACCATCAGTCAGGTGCAGTGGCATGCACCTCTAATTCCAGCTTCTTGAGAGGCTGAGGCAGAAGGACTGCCTGAGCCCAGGAGGTCAAGGCTGTGCTGAGCCATGATCCTGCCACTGCACTTCAGCCAGGGTGACAGAGTGAGGCCTCCACACACTGCACCCCTAAAAAAGACCCCATTTCTTCCATGTAGTCCCCTTACTATGGCTTGTTCAGTATGGCTGGAGTTTAAGAGCTTGGGGTCTTGTATGGGGCAAAACCACTCAGCAGTGCACAGCCTGACACAGGGTTATAGAGCCAGTTGCCTGGGCTCCAATGCTGGCTTTGTCACTTTCTAGTTGTGCTGGACACACACTAAATTCCTTTGACCTTCAGGTTCTTTATGTGTAAAATGGGGATAATAAGTGGATCTGCCTTACAGGGTTTCTATGTGGATTAAATGGGTTAATCCATATAAAGGGCTTAGAACAGTATCTGGCACATGATTCATGCCCAGTAAGTAACAGATACTATTGTTGGCAAAACTTTCCATGCTTCAGAGGCAGCAGTTTGTGACAAAACAAAAGAAGACAACAATCACACTATTAACTCCAAGAAATATTTTTCCATTCCAATTTTATGTGAAAGGGTGTACAGTAGAAGTTTAGGCATAATTATAATCTTTTATTGTACAAAGATCCCTATAGAAATGTTGGACACAGCCCTTCCCATCTGAGCAGATCAAGTCACTTGTTCAAGCAACACTAAGTACAATGCATGTGGATGACGCTGTATATTTGAGGACACCATAGTGTTCGTGTTCTTGTACTCTGTTGAAACCTTCATGTATGCAGCATTTAAAAAAGTCAATTTCCCCTTTTCATTTAAAACTTCCCCCCGTGAATTAGAAATAAAAAAGTGAAATGTTTTGAGAGAACAGACTTTCTAGAAAACCTACTTTGGTTTTCCTTCAATGTGGGATTCACAATCATTCTTTTCTCCACACATACATTCATTCTCTAACTAGGACTCCCGTTTTCACCCCTCCCCCAGTCCCCCATATGCATTAGCAGTGGAGCAGATTACTGATGATGCATTAGAGAACCCCCAAATTGAAGAATGCTGTTTTAGGACTCTCTAATAAACAGAATCCTGATAGGAAAGCCCTAGAACGGCTGTCTTTATGTCATTTTAAATCTTTTCGTGGCCACATTTTAAAAAGAAAAAGGTAATATTAGTTTTAAACAAGTATTTTTCTTTTTTTTTTGAGTCAGGGTCTCACTCTGTTGCCGAGGCTAGAGTGCTGTGGCACCACCATGGCTCACCACAGCCTCCAATGCCTGTGCGCAAGTGATCCTCCTGCCTTAGTCTCCTAGGTAGCTGGGACTACAAACGTGTGTCACCACAGCGGGCCATACACAAGTACATTTTATTTAAACTCATAATATCTAAAAGATTATCATTTCAATATATAAAATATAAAGTGGTATTTTGCATTCTTTTTTTTCATACTAAGTCTTTCAAATCTGACACCTATATTTTTTTTTTTTGAGTGAGGGTGTCACTCTGTTGCCTATGCGGGAGTACAGTAGTACAATCATAGCTCACTGAAGTCTTGACATCCTACACTCAGGTGATCCTCCACGTATGTTGGTGTGCACTTGTAGTCCCTGATTAGCAGGGACTACAAGCGCACACCAACATACCTGGTTAATTTTTAACATTTTTGTGAAGACGAGGTCTTGCTATATTGCCCAGGCTGATCTCAAACTTCTAGGCTCAAGTGATCCTCCTGCCTCGGCCTCCCAGAGTCTTGGGATTACAGGCATGAACCACTACACCCAGCCTCTGGTTCCTATTTTACACACTCAATATGTATACGGCACATCTCGATTTGGACCAGTCACATTTCAAGTGCTCCCTAGTCACATAAGGGTAACGGCTACACTACTAGACAACACATCCCTAAAAGAGGATAATTTCAAGAATTAGCCTGTGGATGAGGAACACAGAACAAAATAGAAAATCAGAAAAGAAAAATAAAGAGAGGAGAAACTGGAAAAGATAATAGCGTTTCTAAGACAGGCAACATAATATTAACTCACCTCTCTGTCCAAGGTAATACTGGTTGTGTAAATCTCCCCTGTGTCTTTATTTAGGTAGAACACCGGGGGATAAGCAGGCTCCTGAGAGACGATTCTATAGGAAATTTTTGAGTTCATAGTATTGGGTTCATCTGCATCTACTGCACTGATTTTCATCACAAGCGTATCTGGCATTAGAAATCAAGGAATCCAGGATTAAACTCTAAGCACACTTACATGAGTTGTTATTCTATTTACAGTTCTTTTTTTAGCTTGTTCCATAAAAGATTTCAGGTGCTTATCAAAAGTCACATAATGTCGATCACAGTCAATCATTTAACTGGATGAGAATGAGATTGGTGTGGAGTAAGGTATGGTCACAAAGAAAAAAAAGAAAAAAGAAATTGGGGAGTATAGGAGTAGAAAAAACAAGATGAGGACAAGGCCAGGGTTAGGGTGGAGTTCTGAAATTGTTGAGGAGGCAGATTTTTTGTTGTTGCTGTTGAGCTGGAGGGTCACTCTGTTGCCCAGGCTGGAGTGCAGTGGTACGCCCATGGCCACTGCAGCCTTGACCTCCTGCTGGGCTCAGGCGATCCTTCCACCTCAGCGTTCCAAGTAGCTGGAACTACAGGCGCGTGCTACCATGCCCAGCTTATTTTTTGATTTATTGTAGAGACGAGGTCTCACCGAGTTGCCCAGGCTGGTCTCGAACCCCTGAGCTCAGGCAATCTTCTCACCTCGGCCTCCCAAAGTGCTGGGATTACAGTTGTTATTTTTTTTTTAATTGGGGTCTCACTCTGTCACCCAGGTTGGAGTGCAATGGCATGATGACAGCTCACTGCAGCCTCGACCCCCTGAGCTCAGGTGATTCTCCCACTTCAGCCTCTGGAATAACTGGGACTACAGGCGTGTAACACCCATGCCCAACTTATTTTTTTATTTTTGTAGAGACGGGGTCTCGCTATGCTGCCTAGGCTGGCTAAACTCCAGGCTGCAAGCAATCCTCCTGGCTTGGCCTTCCAAAGTGCTGCAATTACAGGTGTGAGTCATTGCGCTCTGCCCAGATTTGTTTATAATACTAATAGCCAATGCAAAGAAAGAAACATGAATAGATACATGATCCTGATATTTAGTAAGATACAAAAAAATCAGTAGCACAACTATTCTTTATATTATGATCAAAGAGAAATCTTTCTTTCAAGTCCCTCATATAGAGAACTGCACTGAACAACACTGTCAGTAAACCTAATAGTAGAAATAGTGTAAGACACAGGTCAGCAAACTATGGCCAAAGGGCCCAAATGGGCCAGGCCCCTGTTTTGGTAAATAAAATTTCACTGGAACACAACTAGATTCATTTGGTTATATATTGTCTATGGCTGGTTTCCTGCTACAGGGCAGAGTTAAGTAGTTACTACAGAGACCTTCCCTGTCACATCAACCTACCATGTATGTTCTAAGAGTAAAAAAAGATGGCATGTAAAGACCTTTGAATTATAAGAAAAGCAGTTTTGAACTTAAAGCAATAAGTTTATTATTATTATTTGTCCTGTGGATAATATTCAACTTCCGTTAAGATATGGTATTTAGAGTTTCTCTATACAATGGGGACAAAATGACCTTAGGTATTTACAAAAACAAAAAAAAAAGAACTCTTACGTGCTGCACTCAACTCTTCGACAGATCCAACAAAGATGTCCTGCGTGAACACTGGCTCATTATCATTGATATCAAGAACTTTAATGCGTAGCTCTAATGGTTTTTCTACACTGTTTCCTTTTTCATCCAAAGCATAACCTGTTAGCTGAAACCATGACATAAATAATAAATAAGATTTAAAGGTAAATTAATTACCACACTATCAAATGATGATAAAATAAATTATGCCAACTAACAAAAACCCCTACTTCAAATTAATACGTGTAAAGTTTTCTTACCAGAAAAAATGGTGTTTCTTCTCGATCAAGAATACTGGTAATGTTCAATTCTCCGGTGTCTTTATTAAAGACAAAGATACCAAATGGTGGCTCTGTAATCCCTTTTCCAGTGTATTTGTATGTAATTTTTAGTCCTCTTTCTTCTGCAATATCAGAATGTATCTAACATAAAAAAAGCACAGGATTGTTTCAAGTTGAACCTTCTATAATTTACTACATTTGACCTTAGTAAAAAGGCCAAGATGTGATTTTCTATAGTTTACAGGTAGATATGGGGTCTGACAACTAGGTTTGTGAATCATCCTAGAAAAAGTGCTACCTACCTCACTGCTGAATATCACTATGGTCACCTTTGAAGTACTCCCCTTGGGAAGCTATGCACTGACGCCAGTGCCTAGTCCACCCATCAAAGCAATTTTGAAACTCTTTTTCTGGAGTGGCCATCAGAGCTGTTGTCATTATTTGTTGAGGTCTGACAATTAAGTTGCGAACTTGCCACCATGTGGTTACATTGGCAGCACTGTACAAATAACTGTATGGGAACATGCTCAGATGATCTGGCCCCAGTGACTTTTTCTTTGCCCAAAGATAAAGGTAATATCGAAGACATTTGACGAAATTCAGGACATTAAGGGTAATACGACAACATATTTTTTTAGGTGGGGTCTCACTTTCTTGTCCAGGCTGGAGTATAGTGGCATGATCATGGCTCACCCCAGCCTCGACATCCTGCACTCAGGTGATACTTCCACATCAGCCTCCTGAGTAGCTGGGACTGTAAGTGTATGCTACCATGACTGGCTAATTTTTAAATTTTTTGTGGAAACATAGTTTTGCCATGTTGCCCAGGCTGGTCTTAAACTCCTTGGTTCAAGCAATCCTCCTAATTTGGCCTCCCAAAGTGCAAGTCACTGTGCTAGGCCCACAGTTAAATAGGTTTGACTATGCAAATGTATGCAAGTAAGATTATGTGAATATATACATCCATATGCATTTCATAAAGCCTGGAAGATACTAAACTGTTGACAGTATTGCCACTAGGTAGGGAATTTGGAAAGTTGGAGAAATTTAACAAGAAGTTTTGCTTTTTATGCAAATTTCACTTTTAACAATATATATATAACTAAAATTAGTAAAAAGAATGGCTAATCCTTGTTATAACCCTAAGGAATTAATGCATATTAGGGAAAATTATTGAAAGAATGTGTGAATGGCTCAGCTATCTCAAGACAGTAAGACAAAACAAAACAAAAAACTGGGTTAACATATATATATAATGTGTGTGTGTGTGTGTGTGTGCGTATGTGTGTGTGTGTGTGTGTGTGTATGTGTGTGTGTAATTATGTAACGCCATACTTTAAATATCTAGATTTCAGAAGGCTTTTGTGAAAGCAGCATGTTGTTGGAAAAGGAAATTTTTGCCTTACATTTCACAGTTGCATAGCACAATTGTTCTGAAAAGACTGGAAAGAGGAAGGGAACACTTAGCTGTGAACATGTGTTCAATCTCACAAATGTTTATTGAGCACCTACTGTATACCAGCATTGTTCAGGGCACAGGGTGTGAACTGTGAACCCTGAGGGCTAAGCCCACCCTCAGAGGATTTACACTCTACTAAGAGAGACAAAGAATAAGCATAATGTATCCCATAATGTTTGGTAGTGAAATATGCTATAAAGAAAAGGATAAGAGGAGAGAGAGAAATGAGATTGAAGATTGAGGCAGGGAGAAGGAGGTGACACTTGAGCAGAGAGGCTTGAAGATGTGACATATTGCAAATGTCCGTAGGGAGAGAACTCCAGGCAGAGGGAACAGCCATTGCAAAGACTGGGCGGCTGATGGCAGGACTCAGTGGCTCAGTCTGTAATCTCAGCACTTTGGGAGGCCGAGGGAAGTAGATTGTCTGAGTCCACGGGTTCGAGACCAGCCCGGGAAACTTGGCAAGACCTCGTCTCCACAATATAATAAAAAATAGCCAGGCATGTAGCACATGCCTGTAGTTCCGGCTACTTGGAAGGTTGAGGCAGAAGGATCACAGGAGCCCAGCAGGTTGAGGCTGCAGTGGCTGTAGGCGTTCGTGCCACTGCACTCCAGCCTGGGCAAAGGAGTGAGACTCCAACTCAAAAAAAAAAAAAGAACGGTTGGTTGGAATGAGCTTCTTGTCACGCTCGTGGATGTAGCAGAGTAGGGGACAGGGAGGGACAGGTGCTGAGGTCAGAGAGGAGGCCAAGACCAACTAATTCTATAGTTTCTTGCAGACCAGGGTAAATTTATCTCTTCCATTGTACTGGGAAGTTACAGAAAGGGTCTTCCTAAGGGGATGAACACGCTTTATTTGTCTTTTCACAAAATCACTCTGGCTACTTTCTGAAGAATGGACTCTCTGTGGGAGGAAGAAGGAGTTGGCAAGAGTGAGAGCAGGAAGACAAGGTGGGAGGGTCTTTTTGTAAGGTAGGTCAGAAGTGACAGTGATCTGGACTAGAGGAATGACAGTAGAGTTGAAGAGATGTGGGCAGATTGGGAATACATTTTTGGGGGTAGAACTGTCAGTATTTGCTATATTTTGGGCTTGAAAAATTAAATAGAATTATAGTACCATTTACTGAAATGGATAGAACTTATGGAGGGAGGCTTTGGGGGGAAAAAAATCAAGGGTTCAAGTCTGCATATACCAGTTTTGAGATACAGTAGGATTATTGTATAATTTCTCAAAAAATAGACCTTTTAGGAGCTATTAATGGGGAGCTATTAATTATTAAATCAGGACGACAGTTATAAATCAGGACTGTCCCAGGCAAAGGAGCACAGTCACCCTATCTATTAGACATCAGTTCTTTTCTTTTCTTTCTTTCTTTTTTTTTTTTTTTAGAAAGCAGGATTTATTAAGAAGACAGAAACACTCCCACAGTGGGAGGGGACCCAAGGGGACTGCCTGACATCAGTTCTTTTCATTTGAAAACTGTTTTTAAATAATATCCTCTTCTGGGCATTGGTAACACTGTGTTAAAGACTAAACTAGTGCCAGATCACTTAACTTCTGACTGAATCAAAACTCAGTTATACGTATGTTTGCCAGCGAGGCTACATCTTCCAGAACAGGAAAGAGGATCTTAGATCTGGCACCTTCTGCTAAAAAGTACAAATACATCTTGAATCCTAAAAAATTCAGTAAGTACATGATATTCTTTTCCTTACATTTTAAAGTGTACATGAAACTTTTCTCGCAGCATTATTTTAATTGCATGCATACATTTCATGCTCCTCTTGAGAAAGTACCTTGGCAATCGGATTCTTTTTGGACAGATCCTCTCCCTCCCGAAGAGCCACCGGGGCAGTGATCCAGGCCCGCTTTTGCCGCACTAAGTGAGGATGTTTAGGAAGCAGCTTGTTTTCATGTCTTGTGTTTAAGGCCTACAACGATAGAATATTGCCAAAAAATTAGCATGTATCATAAACATAAAATGTTAGCATGGTATTTTATAATTTACTAAACCTTATTTTTTTTTGAGTCAGGGTCTCACTCTCTTTCCCAGGCTAGAGTGCAGTGGCATGATCACGGCTCCCTGCAGCCTCAGCCTCCTCAGCAGCTAGGACTACAGGTACGTGCCACTATGCTTGGCTAATTTAAAAAAATTTTTTTTCTAAAGATGAAGTCTCACTATATTGTCTGGGCTGGTCTTGAAATCTTGGGCTCAAACGATCCTTTCGCCTCGGCCTCCTGAAGTGATGGGATTACAGGTGTGAGCCACTACACTTGGCCTAAACTTTAAAAATAGTGTAAGTTTTAAGGTATGCTTTGTATTTCTTATAAAGTTTCATTTTCTTACAGAAAATGTATGTATTCTAGCAAACTCTATAGGAGTTCAAGAGATTGTCTCTAAACTAGTAAAGTGGTAGGGATTTGTTTTCAACAGTAAGATTTCCCAGAGTGAAGAGCTCAAAAGGCTAAAGAGTAATTTAGTGGCCTTAAAATTGGGAGGCTGAGGTGAGTGGACTGCCTGAGCCCGTGCGTTCGAGACCCACCTGGGCAACTTGGTGAGACCTCATCTCTATAATAAAACAAAAAATTAGCCGGATGTGGTAGCGCGCGCCTGTAATTCCAGCTACTTGGAAGGCTGAGGTGGAAGGATCGCCAGAGCCCGGCAGGTCAAGGCTGC
>NW_007259927.1:584335-586291 GCF_000164805.1 Carlito syrichta
CACTCCAGTCTGGGTGACAGAGTGAGACTCCAAAAAAAAAAAAAAAAAAAAAAAAAATAACAGACCATGTCAAGAACTTTTTTTCTTACTATTTTACGGTGGCTTATGGTTTAAAAAGAAATTACTAAATGCTTTAAGGCTAAATCTTAGTAACTTGTTGATATAAATCTGACTAAAACTAGTAAAACTGCCAGTTAACTTATCGTTGTCAGGATTGGGTAAAGGGTTAAGTTTACCATCTCTTGTTTTTGGCATCTTGAAGTAGAAACTGTTCCACACATTTTTAGTTGGGTTCTAAAGGTATATAAATATTTTCTACAAGGAAGATTTTGATACAGCTGTACTAGTATCTTAAGATCAGAAATGATTATTATACTAGGTCTATTTCATTATTTTACTAATTTTGCTGTTCTCTGTAACATATATTTTTACATTTCAAAATATTTACACTGGTTATCATTAGGTTACTGATCTTTTTCTTTCTTTCCTTATTTCTCTTTTTTCTCCCCTGTTACAAAGTCTCTTTATGTTGCTTAGACTGAACCTGAAATCCTGGGCACATGAGATCCTCCTGCCTCAGCCTCCTGATACTAGATCACCACTGCATCTGGCATTCTCGTTTTTGTTTTTCTGCAACTTAAAAAAAATTAAGTTCTATAACCGAACACTACAAATAATACAAAAATTTATGACGTAAAAAAAAAGCTTCTACTTTTTCCACTCATACTTCACAGAGCATTCGCTGTTAACAGCTTGATGAATATCTGCTACAATCTTTTCTTGTGACAGTACATATACACTCGTATACACATGTACAAAGATCTTTCTCTTATATAGATGGACTTAACACTATTTAGCTCATTCTGCTCCTTGGTTTTTTATTCAGCACCTCATCACCATGCACCTATTGGTGGATATTTAGATCATCAAAAAGCACCGCAATGACCACCCCTGGATACATTGCTCTGTACTAGTTTGAATGGGATGAGCTGTGTCTAAAGCAACATGCGTTTGTCACCTGGTAAAACACAGCCCACCTGTCCACCGTGAAATTAAGCCTCTGAATCCAAAAGACAGAAATAATCCCTTTGGTTCCTTACCTCTAAGTGAAGTCCATTTCCAAAGTGGAAGCAGATCTATAAAATACAATTATTTAATTGATACTTAATACAATTTGTCACTCAATTCAGTTTAAAAACACTGTTAACAAATAACCTATCACCTTGAATATGATACACATTTTTAAAAAACTTGAACCACCATCATTACCCTTTGTCAAAAGGAAACAAATTTTAATTTTCCCTTTGCCTTCCCCTGGTGCCCAGGGCCAGAGGAGAAAGCTACCCTCTCCTTGATCCGAACTGCCTCCTCCAGAAAACCACTGCTATCTTGAAAGACAAACAAAATAATCGGCCTTGTGAAATCCTAGCTAACTCCCTGATCCTTTTCTCCTTACCCTATGGTTTTAATCCCATGTTCTCCAAGACCCACTTACCTTTCTTCAAGACCATTGGAATGAGATGTCCCCTGCTCCCCCACCCCCAACTCCCGCCATCCCCAACTCCAGCCACCCCCATGGATGACACACGCATGACAGCCCATGTTCTGACTTCTCGGTTCCTCCATATCCCCAGTCCCACCAACCCTTTTCTCTGGTTTTCACAGGCACAGTTATATTTTGGACTTCCTGATGACACAGGAGTGTTCTAAATATAGTTATGTGTATTCTCTAATCTGCCTAATAAACTCCCATCCTGCTTTTTGAGTTTTGCTGCATTTTCTTTACAAAAAACAAAACAACACAGATTTTCTTTCAGTCGGAGTCTCTTTCTTTCGCCCAGGCTGGAGTGCAGTGGCACCATCACAGTCCATCACAGCCTCGACTTGCTGGGCTCAGGCGATCCTTCCACCTCAGCCTTCCAAGTAGCTGGAACTACAGGCGCACGCTACCACGCC
>NW_007259927.1:586633-606716 GCF_000164805.1 Carlito syrichta
CAATCCACTCACTTCGGCCTCCCAAAGTGCTGGGATTACAGGCTGAGCCACCAAGCCCAGCCTTGTCTTTTCTTCATGACAGAAACATTCAAATTATTCTCTTCTAGCTATTTTGCAATTTACAAGAGATTACCGTAAGCAATAGTCACCCCCAGAATCTACTGAACACGAGGTTTTATTTCTTCTAGCAAACCAGATGTTTGTATCCATTCGTCATTTCTCCTCTTCCTCCATCATCCCCCTCCCCCTTTCCCAGTGTCTGGTTTCTATTATTCTATTCTCTATGCCTGTGAGATCAAGTTTTTTAGCTCTCACATGTCCACGAGAAGATACAGCATTTGTCTTTCTGTGTCTGCCTTCTTTCACTTAACATAATGACCTCTGACTCCACACATGTTGCTGTAAATGATAGAATTTCATTGTCTCCACTAATCTTCCTCTGGTTTCACTCTCCTGGCTCAGTCTGAACCAGCACTTTCTAACATGGTAGGCACCTGCGGCCACTTAGATTTCCACTTAAATTATTTGAAATAAATCACACGGTCACTCAATAACCGCATGTGGCTAGTGGCTACCGTTGGAATGGCACAGACAGAAAACATTTAATCACTGCAGACAGTCCTACTGGGCAGTACTAGCAAATGATTGTCTGCCATTAAAATGTCGTCGGTGATGGCCAGGGTGCCTTCATTTTCGTGACCCTCTGTGATCCCTGCCTCACCTTCCCCCCTAACTTTGTCGACCTACTATTCTCTTTTAATTCTGATCTTGTACTGGCAGCATCGCTAGAAGAGGCCACAGTGGCTCACCAGATCCCTCACCACTCACGCTCTCCAGTAGCTGCTCCCTCTATGGGGGCAGCAGGTCCTTTCTTAGGGGACCACGTGCTTATGTTTGCCGCGGAGGGTGCAGGTTGACATCTGTTGTGCAGGTGTTCCATCTGCTAGCATCCTTTCACCCTCAAAAGCATGTTCACAACAAAGAAAATAAAAGAAGAAAAACAAAACAAAAAAGAAAACAAGGAAAAAAAACAAAAAGAGGAAAAAATCATGCTCACATTATACACTATACCGTCACTTTGTCACTCCCTCACTTTTTCTTTATTTATTTATTTTTTTTGAGTTGGAGTCTCACTCTGTCATCCAGGCTGGAGTGCAGTGGCAAGCTCACGGCCACCGCAGCCTTGACCTGCTGGACTCGGGCGATCCTTTCGCCTCAGCCTTCCAAGTAGCTGGAACAACAGATACACGTCACCATGCCCAGTAAGTTTTTGTCATTGAGTATAGAGACATGGTCTCATCATGTTGCCCAGGCTGGTTTTGAACCCCTGGGCTCAGGCAATACTCTCCCCTTGACCTCCCAAAGTGCTGAGATTACAGGCTGAGCCACCGAGCCTGGCCACTCCCTCACTCTTATATTCCTACAACAGGCATTCCAAACTTCAGGAGATGGCCCCAGTCACACTGGCCACAGCCACTCACTCTTTCTTACAAGAAGACCCTACATTTTATTTGACTGTGACTGTATCTTGTCATCCTTTCCTGCCCTTCGCTCCCCAGGAAGGAGGTGTCCTGCCTCCTTTCCAAGGTTATAACCACCATCTGTGTGACTTATTTCCAGATCTTCTACTTGTTCTTCCAGATTCTCAAGAAATTTGATCCTTCCACTGACCTTTTACGAGGGGGGACCCAAAAAACCCAGACTTATCTTGTAGTACACTTGGAATTTGTTCCTCGGGATCAAACGGTTGACAAGTTTCGAGAACGTTGTGTCACAATTGGCAGAAGAAATGTCCTGAGCTGTGACAAACAAGTGAATAGTTCTTTCACCATGCACCTGCCCATACCATACTGCGTATTTAGCAGTTTTTGACCAAAAATGACATGACCCCGTGCCTTATTCTCCCTATTCGCTGATCTTTCCTCGAGCAAGTTTTTTTGTTTCCCTGGATGTCAAAAGTCCTTAAAGAGAAATGTACTGCCAGTGTGGAGGAGATGAAACAAAAAAATGGCAGAAGTACTAAAAGGCATCAAAATTGATGAGTTCAAAAATTTTCTGAGCAGTGAAAAAAGCATCTCAATATTGGTGTATTACATCAATGGTAAGCCCTTTAAGGGTGACTGAGGTTTAAACATGTAAAACACAATTTTTCATAAATAAATTCCAGTTTTTGGGGGGTCCCCCGGTATCTTCCTTCTCCATCGGCTAACCAAACAAATGCAGGTCTTCCTTCTCCCCAAATAAAGACCCTTCTCTGGTTTCTGCTAACAGTCTGTTTCCCTATACCCCTCACGTCCTATAATTCCGAACTGAAATAACTGTCTGTTTTTATTACCTTCACTTCCCCACCTTCCACTTATACATTCATTCACCGGGCTCTGTCTTTGATGTGCATTTTCTGTTTTGCTTGCCTTTACCCATTTGCATCCCAGGTCACATGGACTCATGAAGCCCTAGTTGGAACATCATGGAAAACAGGGTTTTCCTTAAAATGTCAGTGTCCTCATGTCCTTGGCATTCCTTTGAAAGATTCCTGAAGGTTGGTTCACTCTACAAGCTGTGGATTCTACATCCACTTTCCTCTCCATTGTCAGTGCATCTTCTTCCAAGAGAGACCCAAGCAGCCCACATATCTAGCCTCCAGTGTGAATCTCTCTGCAGCAAATGAACAACCATGGCTAATTTTCTATTTTATGGTCAGATAAATTATTCCTTCCTCATTGTCTCTATTATTATTATTATTATTATTATTATTATTATTTGAGCTGGGGTCTCACTCTGTTGCCCAAGCTGGAGTGCAGTGGCACAATTAAGGCTCACCATAGCCTCAACTTTCTGGGCTCAGGTGATCCTTCTGACTCAGCCTCCTGAATAGCTGGGACTACAGTCGCGTGCCACTACATTCAGTTAATTTTTTTTTCCCCATTGAGACGAGGTGTGGCTACATTGCCTAGGCTGGTCTCGAACCCCTGGGCTCAAGTGATCCTCCCTCCTTAACCTCCCAAAGTGCTAGGATTACAGGCATAAGCCACCATGCACAGTCATATCTCTATTATTATGGGTCTCGCTAGGAATGGTCAGAGATGTCTCTAACCGAAGTGATGCTCCCCACATTTATGTATTTTCTAGGGTGGCATAGTATGACAAGCAAGTGAAGGCAATGACAAGATAGATCACTCCTCTCAGAAGATTTTTCTGGTGGGAGTTTTCAAAACAAAAGACCAGTGCCTGGATCCAAGATTCCCCAGTGTCATAGCATCAGGAAACATTCTTATAATTTCATCTATTTCTTGCTAGCCTCCTAAGTGTCACCTTTATTCTTCTCCTGAATCACACTGGACCTAGCAAAAGGGTATAATTGTTATGTGTTATTTTAAATAGTATTATTCTAACCAAATACTGTATCATGTGTTTTACCAGGATATAAGTAAAAGGAAGCAACTTATAGTCCTCTAGTCAAAAGTAAGCTTATCCAATCTTAATTGATTTTTTTGGAATTTATTTTCTAGATGTGATTTGCTCAGAAATGCAGAAAATTACATGGTTACAAACAGTGTTTCTTAAACTTTAAAGTGCATTTTGTTCACTGGGGATCTCGTTAAAATGAAGATTCCAGTTCAATAGGTCTGGAGTTCAGACTTACACCTTGCCATTTCTAACAAGATCTCAGATATCAGTGTTGTGTTACTTTGAGTTGCAAGATTATAGAACGTGATATAAAATATTGATTGTTTAGGTATAAAGAAAGAACATCAACCTTATTCATTATTGTCTCAGTAATCAGCACAAGAAATCTTGTGAATCTTGATTGCTAATATCCTGACGGCAGGGACTCATTTCATTAATGTACTTATTTTTAACATTGAAAACATTTAAAATTACAAATGTATAAAAGCAGAGTGAAATCATATAATCAACAGCTACACAGCTAATATTCAGTTTGAAAAATTTTCTAACATTTATCTTAAAATAAATTTTTATTTAGGAGTAATTTTAGATTTACACAAATGTTACAAAGATAGTACACCAAGAGTTTCTGCACCATTCCCCCCTTATGTTAACATCTTAAATAACAATGGTACATTTGCTGAAGTTAAGAGGTTAACATTGGTGCATTTAGTTAATGCACAGCTAACCAAATTCCAGATTTTATTCAGATTTTACTTTTCCCCCCCTCTAATGTCCTTTTTCTGTTCCAGGATCCAATCAAGGATCCTATACTACATTTAGTGATCATATCTCCTTAGTATCCTCAGGTCTAGGACAGTTTCTCAGTTTTTTCTTATTTATCATGACCTTGATGGTTTTGAGGCATACTGGCTGAGTAACCTGCACAATGTCCTCCAATTTGGATTTATCTGTTGTTTTTCTCATGTTTAGACACTGGCTGTGTATTTTTGGAAGGAACATCACAGAGGTGACGCACCCTTCTGTCACATCATATCAGGGGTATGTGACATCCTCATGGCACCACTTGCTGAGGTAGTGTTTGCCATGCTGCTTCACTGGAAGGATACTCTTTTTCCCTTTCCCTCCTTTATTCTTGGAAGTAAGTCACTTTGTCTAGCCCATCCTGGAGGCAGAGAGAAGGGGTGGGAGATTCTGCCAGGCAAGCTGCTTTAGTCTGAATTTCCTTATCTGTAACATGAGAATTAATAATACATTCTGTGGTAGACATTTCCAGTTGTGTAGCTGGCTATTTTCTCACCCTCAGTGTTCACAGAACCCTCTTTTGCTCTACCAGGAAGACCTGGTCCAGCAGGAGGAGCTGAATGATGACTGGCCTAGGACAAAGCATGGTGCTTATTCTTATTCACTTTGATGGTGGCTGATTTGGGTATAAGTGTGTAAGAGACTTTTGACCAATGGGATATCAGGAGATGGTTCCTGGTAAACACTCTCCTCACTAATTGGAAGAGAAACATACACACAACCTCCCTTTTTTGAGTAAATGCCTTGAGATTGTTGAGCAAGGAAGTGACATTTGGAAAACGTCATAGCCATCTTGTGGCCTTGAGGGGAACCGGTAGAGAAGTCAAACTGAAACTGTAACGTCAAAATGGGATCCATTCTATCTCTAGACCATTTTCTATGAGATATTACATTCTTATAAGATACTACATTCTTTTGTTTAACCTTCTTTTAGTTGGGTTTTATTACTTGCATCACAAAACAACCCAACTGATATATTCATTTTTTAGGCTTGTTGTGCAAATTAAAGAGCTACACGAAATGTAACTGTTCCAGTGACTGGCATGCAATAAACAAAACTTATGATGGCATTTCATAGTTGTACGTCTTACATGTTCCGCATCTTAAAATTTCTGAATTTGGCTTTATTCATACCTTCTATATTCTGGGCTCTTAACGATATGCTGAGTAATAGGATGTTCTCACTCTTCTGGATTCTCTACATGTTAGGGAGACAGACAGAAGCAGGTGATAAGAGCTATGAGGAAAATTAAAGCAGGGACAGGATAGTGGTGGAGTGACTGAGAGTGTGGGGAGATGCAACAAGGATTGTACCTGCAGAGACCTGAATGGAATGAGGGAGAGAGTCCGGCAGAGTCCTGCAAAGGGCAAGACAGCCAGGCCATGCGGTGGGAGTTATACTGGCGATGTCACGGTTGGTGTGGCTACAGGGGTGAACCTGTGAAGTGATGTCAGAGGACAGGTCAGTACCTGTCTCGGAGAGGACTGTGGAGTTTATTTCAAGTGTGAGAAGCCTTTAAGCTTGGAAATGATACAAACCAATTTATGTTTGAACAAGCTCATTCTGGCTTCTGTATGAAGGGGCAAGAGAAATGTGTGGAGACCAGGCAGCAGTCACTGCGTCGCTGCAGTCGTGCAGGCAACAGACTATACTAGCTTGAAACCAGGAGGTTGCAGGAAAGACGACTGGAAGTGGACATACCTGGAGCGTATACTTGAAAGCAACAGAAACTGGATGGAATGACAGGGAAAGGAATCCGAATGACCCTTAGAATTGTGACCCAAGCTGGGCGTGGTGGCTCACGCCCATAATTCTAGCACTTTGGGAGGCTGAGGCCGGAGGACTGCTCGAGGCCAGGAGTTCAAGACCAGCTTGGACAATATAGTGAGACTCTGTCTCTACAAAAAAAAAAAAAAATAGTGACCTGAGTATGGGATGAGTGAATGCAGTTTCCTGAGATGAGAGAGAATGGGGTAAATTGGGAAGAGGGTTGGAAAGGGGGGTGGTGTGGAAGGAGGGAGGAAACAGGATACAAGGGCTGTTTTGATGTGTTCTGTGTGAAGGACCTACTGGATCCAAGAGTTTGGAGCTCAGAAAAGAGGTCATGTCTCAAGATAAAAATCTGGGAGTCATAGGTGGGTTTTAGTTAAGGAACTGGGATGCATATTAGAGGTTCTGTGCACCTTTAATGAAATGCTTCTTTTTTTTCCTCTCAAGAAACTGATATTAAATTAATAAACATCGCTGGGTGAGGTGGCTCACACCTGTAATCCCAGCAATTTGGGAGGCAAAGGCAAAAGGATTGCCTGAGACCAGGGGTTCGAGACCAGCCCGGGCAATTTGATGAGTCCTTGTCTCTACAATAAATAAATAAAAAAAAAATTAGCTGGGTGTGATGGTGCACACCTGTGGTTCTAGCTACTGGAAAGGCTGAGGTGAAAGGATCGCCTGAGCCCAGCAGGACAAAACTGCGGTGGCTGTGAGCAGCGTGCCACTATACTCCAGCCTGGGCAACAGAGTGAGACTCTGACTCAAAAAAAAAAAAATTGATATGCAGTTACGGAGTCAGTGTAAAATAGGTAAAGCTCACCTATGCTGTCAGAAGTCAGGACAACAGCCACCTACGGGCTGGGCAGGGACTGAAGGGAGCACGAAGGGTTTCTGGGATGCTGGCAGTCTGCTTCTGGATTCAGCTGCTGGTAACAGCGTTTTCAGTTTGTGGTAATTCAGTACACTTTCTGTATGTATGTTACACTAAAAACTTAAAAAATAGAATGTGCATCTTAAAAGTTGAGGGTGTCTTGGAATCTTGGTAGTAGAGTTCTGAGATCTGCATTTTTCTTTTCTTTTTTCTTGAGTTGGTGTCTCACTCTGTCGTGCAGGCTAGAGTGCAGTGGATGCTCACGGCCACCGCAGCCTCAACCTGCTGGGCTCAGGTGATCCTTTGGACTCAACCTTCCAAGTGGCTGGAACCATAGGTATGTGCCAACATGACTGGCTAATTTTTTAATTTATTGTAGAGACAAGGTCTCACCATGTTGCTCAGGCTGGTCTCGAACCCCTGAGCTCAGGCAATTCTCTTGTTTCCGCCTCCCAAAGTGCTGGAATTACAGGCTTGAGCCACGATGACTGGCCATTTCTCATAGTACCTGTTGCAATAGCCTGTTTATAAAAAGTGATGATGGACTGAAACAATTGTTCTACATTCTTTGCACACACACACAAAAAACCCCCCAAAACCAAAAACAAAACAGGAGAACTGCACCAATGTTCTATCAACTGTGGAACTCTTTGTTTACTTGAGTAAAGAAATAGTTATAATTTTTTTTTCTTTTTTTTGAGTCGGAGTCTCACTCTGTTGCCCAGGTTGGAGTGCAGTGGCACGCTTACGGTCACTGCAGCTTTGACCTGCTGGGCTCATATAATCCTTCCACCTCAGTTTTCCAAGTAGCTGGAACTACAGGCATGTGCCACCATGCCCAGATAATTAGTTATGCTTTTAAGTTCCCATTTCTAAAGTGAATAACATGGAATTGTCTCCTTAAGACTTTTTCTCACAGAACACATTCTTAATTTGGAACGGTGGTTTTCAACTAGGGCTTTTGCCCTGCCTCTCCTCCCATTACTGGGGATATTTGGTAATGTCTGAAGACATTTCTGGTCTTCAAACTAGGGTTGGGGCTGCGGGTCATGGGGAGATGAATGCCTCTGGCATCTAGTACGTAGAAATCAGAGATGTTGCCAAACATCCTATGATGCACAGGATGGCCCCCGCAACTAAGAACTATCTGGTTTCAAATAGCAAAGTGCCAAGGTTTAAGAAATCATGACAATGTTTCTCTGACTGGAAGCTACCGTAATAAATAGGTTCAGGACGGTCAGGGTCAGGAATTTTGTACACGTTCTAGAGGACCACGGAAAGTATGTATATTTCCCAACTGGTAGTACGTTGCAGGCCGCATGAATGGAGTGAGCTGACACTCCTTGGCACTTCCCTTTGAACTTGTCCACTCTGAAGGTTGAGTGACCCGTGAAGATGTCGTCAAGAGATTTCAAGCATTGGAAAAGTGGCCGGACAAGATGGCCATTCTGTTTTCCTCCAAACACTAAATCTGTGACTTTCTTTTCTCACCAGGAACTTGGTGACAGAAACAAGCCTTTAAGACTGAAGGAAAAAAGTAAGCATCTAATTTCGGTATCCAAAGTTGTGTTTTCAGATAAAGCCGCAAAATCCTTCGAAAGCTTTTCCAATTTGCTAAACATTGCAATATTAAAAAAAAAATTCTACCACTGAATCTTGCGCATCTTATAAAACTAGACTTCCTGGTAACTGGCAAGAAAAAGATGTTTTAGGTGGAGGAACGAGGGAAGGTCAAACATCACTGCAAAATAAAAAAATAAATCAATGCACTCTTTGTTCTCAAGGTCAACACTTTTAGAAGAGACTTCCTGTTTTCAAGTCACCTTGACGAGTTTAAATAAGAATCCAGGACTTATGAGTCACTGGATGACAGCTCTTCCTGGCTGACAGGTTCTCTATCAAAGTTTTCTCTTTAAAGGTGATTTTGAAGCTTTTTTCTGTGGTTCCATGATTCTACGGTGAGGTGACCCCTTAATCTTTAATAGCTCAAACTCATAGATGTCTTACTACACACGGCATATTAAGGGATACTTATTGTTTCTGCTGGGTGTGGTGGCTCAAACCTGTAATCCCAGCACTTTGGTGAGGTGAGAGGGCTGTCTTAGCCTGGGGATTTGAGACCAGCTTGGACAACTTGGTGAGACCTCATCTTGACAATATACCCAAAAAATTAGCTGGGCATGGTGGCGCACGTCTGTAGTTCCAGCTACTTAGAAGGCTGAGGCGGAAGGATCACCTGAGCCTATTAGGTCAAGGCTGCAATGGCTGTGATTGTGCCTCTGCACTCCAGCCTAAACAACAGAGTGAGACTAATAATTTTCAACTTCGCGGCACTATAATGGCTTATTATTTCCATTAAGCCAGAAATAACTTTATGGAGAAGGTAAGTACTGTGGTCAATGGACCATTTTTAGGACTCCAGTAGTGATGATGTCACACCTGCTTGTTCTTTAAACTCACATGGACCTCTGAGTCATCATATAATATCTGTGTTATTTCCCTTTCTTACCTGTCCTTCCAACTAGGTAGGGTTTATAATTCATTGCTTTCCCCCTTTACTGTATAGGAGGTCAACTTGAAAACGGCCCTGAGTTGGTTGACCCCAATCTATCAACAGAGCATTTTCAGCTTTGGCTGAAGGAATCTAAAGAAAATAAAATGAGATAAAGTAACAACAGTGGATGCCACTTATTTCTTCTGGTCACACATCCTGATTTTTATATTTGTATTGGCAGAGATGGAGGTCTGATCCTTAGTAGGCTGTGTGGCCACAAAGAAGGCTCTGTAGTTGTAGAAACTTAAACATTCAGAAGAATTCAAGTGACACAGTGCAGGTAGAGTGCACCAATAATTTTGTGAGCTGCTGTGATAAATCTGATGTAGCTCAGATTTATGTTAGAATTTCACCAACCACGCTGTTTTCCTCTTAATTTTATTTTGGGGAAAAGGAGAAGGAAATGAGGTCTTTACATAGCTTCTTATTTTATGACTAAACAGTTTAACTTATTTAGAAAACCACAACTTAAAAATCCAATTTAGCCGGGCACAGTGGCTCATGCTTGTAATCCCAGCACTTTGGGAGGTGGAGGCTAGAGGACTGCCTGAGCCCATGGGTTTGAGACCTGCCCGGGCACCATGGTGAGACCTTGTCTCTACAATAAATCAAGAAAAAAAAAATTAGCCGGGTGTGATGGCATGTGCCTGTAGTCCCAGCTACTTGGAAGGCTGAGGCAGAAGGATCCCCTGAGCCCAGCAGGTCGAGGCTGCGGTGGCCATGAGCATGCCACTGCACTCCAGCCTGGGTGAATGATCATGGTTCACTGCAACCTCGAACTCCTGGGCTCAAGTAAGTGATCCTCCTGCCTCAGCATCCTAAGTAGCTACGAATTCAGGCACATGCCACCACGCCTGGCTAATTTTTCTATTTTTGCCATGTTGTCACCATGTTGCCCAGACTGATCTCAAACTCCTGGCTTCAAGCAATCCTCTCACCTCCCAAAGTGCTGGGATTCCAGGCATGAGCCACCATGCCTAGCCTAAAAATCCAGTTTATAAATGACCTAGACATTTGTATATACCTATATAGCAGTCTCACTCAAGAGCCGGTTTAAATATATATTTTCACAGTTGCTAATGAAAGAAAAGCATTATTTTGAACTTAATTTTCAGTTTTTGAAGACTGAACCTGAACTTTAGATAGTAAATATTTTAAGTCTGACAGTAATAAAGTATATGATTTATCATAATCATTTACCTGCTTGGATTCATCTTAATGTAACAAATATAATTTCAGATGAGTCATACTGAAGTTAGCTACAAAGAGAAAGACATTTCCTTTGAAAGTGTTTTATAGACTCACAGAACCTTAAAATATGGATTTAGCAATGCTTTGCTACACTTGTTAGTTCATGCTGTGAATTCTTTTTTCTTTTTGAGTCGGAGTCTCACTCTGTCTCCCAGGCTGGAGTGCAGTGGCACGCTCATGACCACCGTAGCCTCCACTTGTTGGGTTCAGGTGATCCTTCCGCTTCAGTCTTTCAGATAACTGGAACTACAAGCACGTGTTACCTGGCTAATTTTTTGATTTATCGTAGAGACGAGATCTTGCCATGTTGTCCTGGCTGGTCCTGAATCTCTGGATTCAGGCAATCTTCTCACCTCCACCTCCCAAGTGCTGGGATTACACCGTGCCCAGCCCATGCTGTAAATTCTTACGTCAGGTAAAGTTTTGTGTCTTCATGGACAGCTCCTATTTTCTCCTAGGTATAGACAAATAAACTGAAGGTCCAGAAAAGTCAACATATTTTATTCAATGTCAATTCCTTTGGCCTTTAAAGTATAAAAAAAATCTGAGTAGGCTTTTTAATACTTAATCTTCTTTTCTACTCCAGTTATTTTCTAATAGGGATGTTAACAGTGGTTCGCAAGCTTGAGTGGCCACAGAATCACCTTGATTCATCACCTTGATTCATCACAGACAACTGAGCCCCACTCTACAGTGTCTGCTTCAATAGGTCTGGGGTAGGATCCAAGAATCAGTATCTCTAACAAGTTTCCTGGTGATATCATGCTGCTTGTCCAGGAATCACACTTTTGAAAACCACTGTGTAAAGTCACACTCTAGCAAAGGAAAGGGAAGAAGAGAGCCTGGGTAATTCATAAACTAGATAATGAGCCCTTAACTATAGAGAGATGTGTGAAAAGATGTCTTTTAAACCAGGAAATTCAGTAACTGTGACTTATATTTCCATCACAAAAAGATTTTTCACTTTACAAGTACTAATTAACTACAATAGGATTATGTTAGTGTTTCCCTCGGTTTATGTCTCTTCTTTAAGTTTTACTGATCCTAAGTATTTGTCATTTAAAAACATATATTTTACCATGTTATCAGCAGTGTTTTCTTTTTTTCCGAGTTGGAGTCTCACTCTGTCGTGCAGTGGGCGCTCCTGGCCACCGCAGCCTCGACCTGCTGGGCTCCGGCGATCCTTCCGCCTCAGCCTTCCAGGGAGCTGGAACTACAGGCGCGTGCTACCACGCCCGACTAATTTTTGATTTATTGTAGAGATGAGGTCTCGCCAAGTTGCTCGGGCGGGTCTCGAACCCGCGGGCCCAGACAATCCACTCACCTCAGCCTCCCAAAGTGCGAGATTACAGGCTGAGCCACAGAGCCCAGCTAGCACTGTTTTCTATAACTGTGACAAATGCTTTTGGGATCAGGCAAAATGCAAACATACCTGTCTAATACATTTCACATAATTTGGTAGTTAAAACTTGTGGGCTGTTCCACTTTTTCAGTGCTGTGTTTTCCTGAAAATTACACTAAACACAAACAAGACAAACATATATTTTTCCCCCACTGAGAAGTTTAAGAAAACCAAGAGCTCCAGAGTGTCCTTTCTTGCCATTAGGTGGCACTGGTCTGCCAGAAAGGCAAACTTCAGGAACTGCCAGAAATTGATCAACAATTGACTACGAGGTCCAAAGTAGAAATGGGCATTTTCAAATGCACAAAACTGAAAATGGTGGAAATCAAGGGGGTTCAAAAGTTGTATGAATACTTTTACAGGACTACATTGGTCAAATTAGGTAAACCTTAAACTACATTCCTTCCCCCCCCTTCTTTCTGGAATGTTTCTAACTTGCAATGAAACTAATTATCTAGTTCCAGAAATTGAGACCTTAAGGATGGCTAACTGTAGCACACTTTTGGAAGGGAAGAGGATGTCATGGTGTCTCTGGATGCACAGACAGGCATTTGGTGTCAGGTGAACTTGTGTTTTCTTCAGCTTTGCCTATTAACTTTCACTAAATCCAATGACTGGCATGCAGTGGACCCTCAAAAAATGGCAAGCTCTCTTCCCTATATTCCCCTGTCCTCCGCTGTAAGCTCCATGACTGTGGGGGGCAGTTCGTGTGCATCTAGAAGACAGCTGAGCACACAGTAGAAGCACAATTTTGTTTAACATGTCAAAGTTAAACAAAAATTTACTACCCAACCGAGCTGGGCATCAAATACTTCTTTTAAACAAATGAAATTCAGATAACGATTCCAGTCCATACTAGCCCTCTCATTCTCCAATCAACTGGGTGGCAACTTCTTGACTTGACTTCTTGAAATTAATTCAGTCAGGCATGATTTTGATGTAAGACCTCGAACAGTGTTAGACACAGAGTCGGTGCTCAATAATATCTGAATGAATAATACCTTGACTGAATCAAGGTTTAACCTGAGATATCTGCCTTTTAAAATGAGATAAGTCTAATTAATCCCTAATTAGAACCTCTTACTAATTGCCTATCACTGGTTCTCATTGTGGGTGCCACTAGCATTTTGGACAGGAAAATTCTTTACAAGTGGCCAATCTTTCTCGAAGGTTCTGCAGACCGTAGGAGGTTGAGTATCTGTGGACCTTAGGAACTAAATAACAGGGGCATCCTTAGGTGTAGTGATGACCAAAAAGCCTCCCTATCCCTTTTGCTACCAAGCCAACCCTCTATGTCTGCCTGGTTGATTCTTCCTTCGTGGTACCACATGGTCTCTGGGCTTTTCCGCCTGCCCTTTGATACCAAGTCCCAAATGCCCCTCTCCCCCACCTTTTTTTTAAAAAACCAGACAAAACTATGTTTAATCAGTCAAATCCTATTTCTTCTTTTGTGACCTTTTTCTGTCTCAATCAAAACTCATCTTTTCATTTACTTAGTGATTTGAACATCTCCCTTAAAACACTTGTTGGGGAAATAACCATTTGGCCTTCCTCCGTTAGCTTGAAGACCAAAGACTCATCTTCCCACACATTCTCCTGCCTCATGGTCTATGCTGAAGCAACAATCGATTCTTAGTTCCTCCAGAGAACTATGCACTCTTGTTTTCAGGCCTTTGCAGCTGTTCTTGTACGAGAACATTCTTCTCCCTCTTTCTCTTCATATCTTCTCACTAATTTATATCTATTCTCAAATACTGTCTGGGATGCCCAGTCCTGAGCTTGGTTGCTCCTTCTGTAAGCTCCATGGTCCTATGTGTTTCTTCTTCTTCTTCTTACTATCATTACCCACTTGGAAGTTAGCTATTTACTTCTTGCACCATTTATTAGACTGTTTGCACCAGGAAGGCTAAACACACCTGGCATTTTCATAGTCCCCCAGTGTCTAGCATGTTGCCTAGCCACAAGCAGGGATACACTAAATAGTGGTCATGTGTGGTTAGTTTCTTTTCTTGTGGGCATTTCTCCTCTCACCATTAGACTATGAGATAACTCCTGGTGTTCTAGCTTCCTTCACCAGAGTCACCAAGCTTGCATATGATAAAAACTCAATACTTTTTGAGTTACAATAATTTGAAATTTAGGCCAGGCAAGGTGGCTCACTCCTGTAATCCCTGCACTTTGGGAGGCCGAAGTGGGAGGACTGCTTGAACTCAGATTTTCAAGACCAGTCTGGGCAATAAAGCAAGACCTCGTCTCTATAAAAAATATTTTAAAAAATTAGTGACCTGTGGTGATGTGCACCTGTAGTCCCAGCTACTTGAGAGGCTGAGGTGGAAGGATTCTCTTAGCCCAGAAGGTTGAGGCTGTGGTGAGCCATGATTGTGCCAACGCACTCCATCCTAGGCAACAGACTGAGACCCTGAATCAAAATAATAGCAATAATAATAATAATAACTTGAAATTTAAAAAAGTACAATGTCACATGTGGTATACCGCTAATACTTTAAGATAAACTAAATTGAGAAGACAATCTTTCATCATATAGGAACTCTATGTTTGCAAAGTGTTATCAAAGCTATTTAACTTTTTGACACATTGAAAGGAAAAAAATCTGTGATTAAGAAATGCTCAAATAGATCTAAAACTTACTTATTATATCTTTTACGATTTCTGATTTTTACTATGATTTAGCAGTTTTCAAAAACATCAACCCCTAGTCAATGAGTAATTTTTTTAATGTAGATATTTGTATGTTTTATTCATTGATAAACTATTTTGTAAAATTAGATCTCTAATTCTCATGCTTATACCTGTCTGATAATAGGATCAATTGGGAAATTTCTATCAATACCTATTTCAGGATCTCAGCCTTGAAGATTCTAACTTAGTTCATTAGGGATTTCTAAGGAACAGTGAGAATTTCGACCAATGAATGTGCATGTCTTTTTTGTAAAGTACTTGCCTTGGGTTTAGAATTAAAGAAAAATTCTGTTAATAGTTGCCATTTCGGATACCTGATCTCAAACCAGGCAAAGTGGGGACCAAAGGGAGGCCCAAACTTTACCTGTACGATGACCACTTGTCTACTTAATCCTGAATTATACCCCACATCTTTAAAATAAAAAAAATTTAAAAAGAGTTGCCATTTCCCCATTACCTACTAATTTTTAGAAACAAAAAACAAAAAGAAATCATAGTTGATTATTCTTATGGCTCCAATAGTTACCATCTAATTTATACTTAAGTCTGTATTATTTAGTTGCATATTAGAGTATTAAGAATAACCTTAGTGTTATTGATAATTTGCAGATAGTTGAATCTACTTGTTATGGGTTCAGTTGTGTTCCCCAATAGACGATATGTTGAAGTCCTAACCGCCAGAACTTCAGAACGTGATCTTTTTTGGAAACAGAATCTTTGCTGATTTGAACAAGTTGAGGTCATTAGGTTGGACCCTAATCCTGTGTGACTGGTGTTCTTACAAAAGGGGAAATTTGGACACAGACACAGACACACACTGAGGGAAGATGATATGAAAAGACAAAAGAAAGAATGCCACATGGAGATGGAGAATTGGAGTCAGCATCTATCAGAGAAGGAATGCCAAAGACCGTGACAAACCAGCAAAGACTAGGAAGAGGCAAGCAGGGAAACCTACAGGTTCAGAGGAGCCTGGCCCCACCAACACCTTGATTTTGGTCTTTCAGTCTCCAGAACCATGAGACAACACATTGTTGTTGCATTAAGCCAGCTCGTTTTTGGTACTTTGTTACAGCAGCCCTAGCAAACAAATACACTACTAAGTATACCTGCTGACAGTACAACCTGCTGTCATTGACTCCTTGAAATATAGTTTGCTTTTGAAGGACACACTTTATTAATCAAAAGCAAAATTAAGGCAACCACCAGAAAATCCCTCCCCTAAGAGCCTTCTTTAGTGATCTGGTGAAGCCTATGAAAGTCTTTTCGGAATAGTGTTTCTAAATTTACAAAATAAAACACATAGGATTATGAATGAGCCCAATTATACTGAAATGGTTATCAAACTTTTAAAAAAATAACAATTCACGATGCAGCAATATCATGCACTTCATTATAAACACATTAAATACAACTTCTAGTAGAAAGTCTACTAGCAATGCTCAGAATGAAATTTTGAGATATAATAGAAAAATACTAGTGGGCCAGGTGCGGTGGTTCAAGCCTGTAATCCCAGCACTTTGGAAGGCCAAGGTGAGAGGACTGCTTGAGCCTAGGGGTTTGAGACCAGCCTGCGCAACTTGGTGAAACCTCGTCTCTACAATAAATCAAAAAATTAGCCGGGTGTGGTAGCATGTGTCTGTAGTTCTGGCTACTTGGATGGCTAAAGTGGGAGGATCACCTGAGCCTAGCAGGTTGATGCTGGGGTGGCCATGAGCTTGCCACTGCACTCCAGCCTGGGAGTGAAACTCTAACTCAAAAAAAAAAAAAAAAATTGTGAATTCTGTTGTAATAGACACAGCACTGCTTACTCTCTTGCAGTGCCATTTCTACACTTATAATTAAAGAAATACTAAATTTCAGTTACAGGTTAGTGAAAATAATGTAATGATTTCCCTGGCATCTCTAGGAAACCCCTGCATCCATCTGAGAGATAATAGATCCCAGATAAAGAAGCCTTGAAGAGGAAAGAGTCGCTGGTTTTAATCAGAAAATTGTCTCTTCCATTCTGATACAGTTGGCCTGAAGGTGGGATAGCTATGTGGGTGACACTCAACAGTGACCTTGTGGTGTGCCTCCCTGAACTGCAGAGGAAAGCTAAAGACTTCATTTCACACACATCCGTGCAGGCTGGGTTCTGAACGTGATTTGGGATCCATCAGTATTTACATGAGATTCAAAAGAAGAACGCAAGGCAGAGCTGTGAGTCTGCTGTCAAGCCCCAAAGCAGATGTAGTTGGTTTTTTTTGCAGCAGTCCTAGTACGGTGCCAGTGTCCAGTCACTAGGTTTGCAGGGGCCACGAGGCAAGGTACAGGCATCCACACTGTTACGCATCCTAGTAAGTGTGGCGTGGGTCTGGAGCTGGCCTTGTAGCGTCCTGATCACAGCAGTTTCCAGACTGTGGGAGTGGCAGTATAGTTCCTGGTTTCTGATCACAGCAGAGGCAACAGCTCTCTAAGTGGCTGGATTCTGCTTTGTGACTTCAAAGTTGTTACTGACAGTTCACTAATGGGAGTCTGTTTTCGCAATGCTTCCTCCATTTAACGCAATGCCTTGAAATAAATCTCCTCTGCTTTAAATAGCTAGAGTAAATTCTGTTATCTACAGCTGAACTCTGACCCCTCCGACTACAATTTATATTCTTTCCTATAAAGGCCCTGCAGAAACTACTTCTGTTAGATAAGATGCTTTCCGTCTTTTACCAAAAGACTATGCTGCCAACTTCAATAAAAAAAATTTGGGGGGGCAAAATGCTGAACTGCTCACTATTCTTTGAACAAAAATAAACACACTCAATTTTATATCACAGAAAATAGTGCAGAAAATATATGCAATAGTCCAAGAATTTGCTTATGTTCAGTTGGTTATAATTACTTTTTTTTTTTTTTTTTGAGTCAGAGTCTCACTCTGTCACCAAGGCTGGAGTGCTGTGACATGCTCACAGCTATCGCAGCCTAGATCTCCTGGGCTCAGGCGATTCTTCCACATCAGTCTTCCCAGCAGCTGGAACTACAGGTGTGTGCCACCACGTTTTTTGTTTTGTTTTGTTTTGTTTTTTTGACTTGGAGTCTCACTCTGTCACCCAGACTGGAGTGCAGTGGCCGCTTCCGGCCACGGCAGCCTTGACCTGCTGGGCTCCGGCCTGCTGGGCTCTGGCAATCCTTCCGCCTCAGCCTTCCAAGTAACCGGAATTACAGGCATGCGCTACCACGCCCGGCTGATTTTTTTATTTATTGTAGAGACGAGGTCTCACCAGGTTGCCCAGACTGGTCTCAAACCCCTGAGTTCAGGCAATCCTCTCTCCTCAGCCTCCCAAAGTGCTGGGATTACCGTGAACTACCACACCTGATTATAATTACTTGTTAAAGAAACAGTCTTATTATTGCCTAGTGAAGTAAAAGTACCAAATTGCTAAAGTGAAAAATATGCCTAAATTATTTACCGACTTCTTTGTGAGTGTATGAATTGGCATGACCACTATATCATTTGAAGATTAAAAGTAATTTCTTTCTTTATATGGATGGAATTTAATGTGTAACTCTCAAAAGAAGTCAGTTGCTATGTTAGTTTGGAATTCTCAGCCAGGGAGCATCAAGATGAGGGGCTTAGTTGTTCTGCCTTTCTGGAGCTCAAAAACAAAGCCCCAAATCATGTCTTAGAAAAGTTTTATTAACAAAGTGAACTTGCGTTGACCTCACCCGGCACAATGACTCATGCTGGTAATCCCAGCACTTTGGGAGGCTGAGACAGGAGGACTGCTTGAGCCAAGGAGTTTGAGGCTAGCTTAGGCAACATAGCCTGACCTCCTCTGTACAAAAATCAAAAAATTAGCCAGGCGTGATGGCGTCCCCGCAGCCCCAGCTACCCTGGAGGCTGAGGCAGAAGGATCATCTGAGCCCAGGCGGTCGAGGCCACTGCACTCCAGCCTGAATAGTGTGAGATTCCAACTCAAAAAAAAAAAAAACAAAAAGAAAATAGAAAAAAGAAAAGAGAAAAGAGAAACAGAGCATAAAAATGAACTGTGTGCCAAAGGTGTGCAGGTCCTAATGATCATGCTATTCCAAATGAGAACTCACTGAAAGCTCTAGAGTGGATTTAGTCATGCTACTTTCCATATATTCATATTATGAATTTTTGCCTTCTACATTTATATGTAAAAAATTTGTAATTTTTCCGTCCATTTGGTCCACCACAACTCCAGGATAGGCAGATGCTCATCTTTTGGAAGTTAAAACTTTTAATACAGTGACGGTATTTGCATTTTTAATCATTATATAAGACGACTGAGTATGATTTTGCATCTCATCTCTCTGAACAAGTATTTGTAAAGTCTCTGGACAGTGACCCACACCTATCTCAGCAGTGTAAGGTCACATTATCAAAACCCATTTGGCAAACCCCTATAAGGCAGATATGTTTCTTCATTATGTGCAATCCCTTTCACAAACAGAAAACGAACAGCTTCAAATCCAATTTGAGCACAGAAACCAAGCATGAGAAACCCAGACCAGGAACTCGACGGCATCTCGAGGCTGCAGCCCTTTTCTTTAAGAGGGTGACCTCGGAAAATCCCAGTTGACGGTGGCGCTACACTTCGATTTTCTATGCCCTCTGAATGAAAAAGTCTTCCAACTATTGCATATGTTTATCTTTAATACTAGCAAACTTGTAAAAACCACCGACTTTGTGAACTTTTATTTTGAGTTAAAACTAATTTTATGTGAATGATTGTCTTAACATCCATGCAGTTTAAACAAAAAACTTAAGTTTTGTAATCACTTTTTTTTTTTTTAAAACGATGTTTTAGCCCATCGTCTGCACTCTAAGAATACAGGTATTCTCCGGGTTTCCCCAGATCACGGAGAGCACCGGTGGCTCGAGACTGGGGGACCGCAGGGAACTCGAAGGACCCTGGAAGAGGCACGACGCCGCTCCCACCGCCTCCATGTTTTCCAAAGTCCCAGGAGAGTCCAAACAAAGCCCCCGGTCCTCAGCCACGGCGTCCCCGTCCCGGGGCTCCCTGCACCCACCCCTCGCAGTCGGAGGGCCCGGGGCCTGGGTGACGCGGAAAGCAAGAGACTGCGACAGGTCCCCACCGCCCCTCCTCGCCGCAGCCAAAAGGTCTTCCCCAGCCGCGGGTCGGATCTCGCCGCAGCCTGCCCGGCCCGGCCCGGCCCGGCCCGGCCCGCCCCACCTCGGGGCACGCGGAGGGAGGGAAGCCGGGCGGCCGGGCGGGCTCCCGGGCAGGTCGCGGCGCGCGAAACTCACCAGGACCAGCAGCAGGGCGCTCGGGCGTCCCGGGCTCCGCGCCATCGCGCTCG